>NC_031967.2:18710207-19011457 GCF_001858045.2 Oreochromis niloticus
CTCTCATCTCCCTTTTCATAAGTTAGAGGCACATAGCTTGCTCTATTCTGTGAAGGAAGTAGTAGTCACACCATTGTATGAAATGTTCAATGAATGCCCTTCATTTATTGGAACAAGAATATATTTTGACAGGCTTCATGACAAAAAATCTTTTTCAGACTATATTGAGCCAAATCAAAAGCCCTCATAATATGAAACTCCACACACTCTATAAGCCAACCACAATTTTGTTTTGTTTTTAATGAGTACCATGTTCAGCTGTGCTAACATGCTTGGTAAGAGGTTTTTAGCAGTCAGTTAGCTTTTTAACACCATGAACTTGTAGACCAGTGTTGCACTGGGACAAATGGGTCTGTAGCCATTATGATACCATTAATTGTAATTTGCAATATTTCCAATCAATTTAACCTTTAATTAAAAAGCAGACTTTTAATTTTCTTCTTTAGCATTTTGGGGCCTTCCAGTGTTTTTTAATGGAGGGTGATTTCAAATGACTCAGTAAAGAATATATCTGCATTGGATATATATAGTTAAGTTAGCATAAACTAAAGGAGAGCTCTTTCTTCCACTAAGACGCCACATGTCCTGAAGTCAAGCTCTAATTAAAAAAACAACAACAACAAAAACTAACGATTAGATGATCCTGGATCAGCAAATGTTGCCCACTTAAATCAATCAGGTCGTTTTTTTTCAGCAAGCAATTATGCTACCCCCCGAGAGTCTAATGTACTAAGCCATGCTGCATTAGACCACATTCCAAAATAAAACCCCGCTGCAGTGCAAAGACTTGAGGAAAGGCCCGTGCATACATGAACGCTAAGTGAAGGGAAAGGTTTTTGTTCTCAGAGACTAAATAAGCCTGTAGTCCTACTATCCTCTTCTCTGTTTGTCTCGCTTTGCGGATTGGGAGCATCATTAGCTGAGATTCCATCAGTGTCACTAGATTTTGCTGGCTGCCATCTGCTTCATTCAGTTACAGTAGGGATTAATGGTCAAGGGTGAGATGCAAGTGAATCCCTCGCTCGCTAGCCATCGCTGCTAATCTACAGCCTTGTCCTAATCCTCGTGCACCACCTTGCATCCTCTCAATCTGATAAGTATGTGTTTGTGCATACTGTTTGGGTGCCCGTGTGTGTTTTTCAGCATTGTAGTTTAAGAAGACACAACGATGATAACAGCTGTACTAGCCCCTTTGGAACATATAGTACAGTTTCCCACATATTTCACCCACAGACTGTGCTCTTCGTTTAAGGAAAACGCAATTTCAAAATTCGAGGGAAGTACCAGCTGCAATCTGTGTTTTAGATGGAGTCAGAAAGCTGTATATCATAAGAAGCTTTGAAACTCAGGGTACTGTTTTATTTGGTACAAAACCAGGGATACATTCTTGTGAAAAAAAGGTAAAGTTATTAATAATTGTGCTCAATCAATGCTGCAGAAATAACCAGAAGTATCTGTTGGCTTCCAACAGATCTGTAACTGTGGCTTTTAGGTCAGAAAAACACATTTCATGTATGTTACATTTAATAATAAATGTACAGTGTAATATCTAATTGGTTAGTTCAGTGTAATAGAGCTGGTTCCTGTAGGTAGCTGAACCCAATAGTCTGCTTTAGCCGCACTCGTAATTAAAAGATGCATTGATCTCTCTTTCCATGGCATGGACCCTCCCCTTCAAGATCCAGTTCCTATTTCCTGCAGGATTTATTTATCACCCACAATGCCACTGGGGTGCTATCATTCACAGTGTAAAGAGAGGAAAGAGCACTAGAAACAAGAAGAGAGAACAGGGGAAATGGTGCTCTTTGTGCACTTGCATCAAGATACAGATGGATGGGCCATTAGTGGACATGGGAGCATGGATCAAACCTTGTTATTAACACAGGTGACAGAAAGTGCATCTCCTGAATTCCAGATGAGGTCTAATTTTCCTGGGGAGATCTGATGTCGAATTTAATTTGGCCTCATTTGCAGTATGGCATATTACGTAACATCATACAGTCGTACAGTAATTCAAATTCCTCATGATAAACAGCACTGCATGTGGCTATACTCCCATACAGGATTCAAGGTTTTAAGCAAGAGTAATCGTTAAGGCGGGGTTGTCATTTTCTTCAGCTTATATACCGTTGAAAAAAAATGAACTAGTATTCAACATAAGGAGTTTGTAGCCAAGTGTAACATAGTTCTATGGCAATTAGTAATTGAATAATGAGGCACAACGCTCAATTAAAAACAATCCTGCCTTGTTTTTCTTGTTTTTTCTTTCATTTCATTCATGAGCTACACACTCCACGTTGTACAGGGCTGATGGAGATCAGCGCTGGTTCAAATGGGCCACAGGCAGGGGCATCCTCTGAACAGCTTGATGTCTGGTCACAAGGTCAACAAATGGACCGTGGCAACAGATTCTCAGTTATACACAGTAAAACGGCGATGCATTAACCATTTACTCTGACGTTTTTCCTTCCAGTCCACTTACACCTCTTTAATCAGAATCATGTTTCATGTTTTCTCATGCCTGCAAGCAAGTTGTCACGTAGTTTGACGGATTGAGGATGTGTGATGGGTGGTGCTGTTGATGCCAGCGACTTACAGGAACCCAGATTAAGGAGAAAGCATGTTACAGTGCTATAAGGAACCCTTATAGCATATCGTGTCATAAATGCATATGCAATGCAATTTTGTTTTGTTTTACATTATGTGTTTATTTTAAATTTAGCACAATACTGTCAGAGCTGAACTTCAAATTAAAATTCACGAGACATATTTTCATTACGTTAGTAGCGCACAAACATTTTGGAAATTTTTGTCATTATGTTGAGATTTGAGTGATGTCTATGTGAAAACGTAGATTTATTTTCTTACTTTTAAGCTAATTAATTGCCACGGTAGATGTATTTAGCTTTCCAACATGTTTCATGTGTTTGTTTTGTTTTGGGGGTTTTTTGCATTGAAAGCGACAGGTATGAAAAGTATATTTGCAAATTTTTTTGCAAAATTGCTCTGTCCTTGCCTTCTTGCATTAGAGGAAACACAAACCAAGGGCATTCCTCCCTTTTATGTTTTTTTCATTTTAAACCCATTCAGCTTTATTTGGGTTGTGGTGAGATAAATTGGCCATTTGGCCTTCAGGAAATTGATTGGGGGGGGGGCAACATAATAAATAAGGAGTGGGATATTGAAATTGTTAGGCTCTTTTCAAATCTGATTCCATTATTCAAATGTATTTGTGAAGAAGGCTTGTTAACTCTGTATCCTTTAAAGCAGCCGTCCCCAACCGTTTTTGCACCATGAACTGGTTTATGTCCGACATTATTATCTTTAAAGTGTTAGGATAAATACAACAAAATAAAACCAGTACCGGTACCAAAAAAAAAAAGATTTATTCATAACACATGGGAAACGACCCAGAGAAACCGAGTTAGCGATAAAAAAAATAACGATAAAAACCCTGAAAACCATAAATTTCACAATTTTTCCATCTCACGACTCGGTTGTCCAGGGGTTGGGGACCGCTGCTTTAAAGAGATGGGTATATTGTACTCTTTAAAAAACAATAAAGCTGCACATTGTACTTCGAATAACATTCACTGTACTCAAAAACTGAACATACTAATATTAACAGTGATTGGTATATTGTGCTGTTATAAGAAAAAAAACGGCATCTATCACACTTTGTGGATTCTCAGTCACCATACATGAGGCAAGGAAACTGTTGACGACGTGTGCTTACTGGGTGACAGTAATAACCTTTTAAATCGCCCCACATGCACTGAGATAGACAGATGCCACGTAGCACTAGCTGCATAGCTGCTGTGCACTAGCACGTAACATTAGAATGGCACCATGAAGATTTATGCGAATCACCCCTTTGTACTTATGGTATGTATCTTTTATGCCGCAACAGCTATTTCCTTTTTTTTTCCTAAAGTGAACACCTTCCTAGTTTCAAGTGAGAACTCCAGCACATTTCAGTGTGATGGGCATCGGCTCCAATGGCTGAGCACACACGCCCATTCAGGGCTGATGAGCATTGGCTCTCCGGAGACAGCTTGGTGAGAACAGTGGGGTGGAATATTCATGCCACTGAGCAAGGGCTTGGAATCACTTAAAGTGCAGTGAGTGGTGTTGTCAAGCCATAATGGTAACAATTACCAAACTGTGGAGGCATGCTTTGAAATAAGGTCTACTTCACCATACAATTAACGCTAGGATGCTCTCACTAAATTCCCAGTGTTATCATGGCTGAAAGGTTATCCGCGCACTTAGGCCTGGTGCCCGTGCAATAGCTAATGCTACTGCCGCTTTCTGAGCTCTTTCATTTGCCGACATGGAGACATATCTTGATGCAAGCCAGATGAAATGGGCGTTATGCAGGGAGAGCCGTTCCTGAATGGAGATTGAATTACCCAGGAGCCCTTACAGGAGGTTCATTACAGTCAGGGTATCCAAGATCTCCTGATTCATAGTTCTCCCTCTGTTTTCATTGTGTGTTTCTGCATGTGTGCGTGTCCCACTGCTGTTCACACAAGCAGGCCGATGCAGTAAATAGTCCTGATGGGCAGCAGTGGGTGTAGTCAGGGGTAGACACCCTCATGAGCCCTGCTAAATCCAATTAGAGCATTTCAGTTTAAACACACATAAAGGTGTCACTCCTGTACTAGACAGCCCAGCCCAGTATAATGAGTCTGATTACAAATTCAGTAACACCTGCGTAGTTGACTTTGCAATATATCAGGTCACCACCCTTAATGTAACTGTGATCAAATAAAATATCAGAAGCAAGGCTGAAGTCTTGACAGTGCTTCTGACTGTAGGGTGTTTGACTGAACGCCACAAAAAACTTGCACGGTCTTCTTCAAGCTTTTCCTGCCATTAACACTCTCTGCCCATCCTATTTATAGTGGGCTAACCTTTTGCTACTGGGCCTCCATCCAACTACTCTCACTCAGTGACTGTGTCACTGAGTGGCCTCCGGATCACCACATCCTTTCTAGTCTGGAATTGGAAGTGATAATTATTCAGATTCTTCACTTCAGAATCCCCGTTGTTGACCTTCTGTGGGCCACATTCTCATGTCAGGTGGCCAATAAATATGACTGCCAAAGCTGAGCTTCAAGAGTGAGCAGCCCTTCATCATGCTATGTATCATGATTAGCTAGGTCTAAAAGACCTTAATGACAGCACGTGCAGTCCTGTAATGGGAAGTGTTCCATCATTATGTTACAGCAAGAGCTAAAAGGACATAAAGTTCGTCTTAAAATTGTCAAAACTATTCTGTGCTATCAGTTTAACAAGCCTTTTTTTTTCTAAGAAACTGGAGGGTATGTTTGGGTTTTTTTTTTTTAGGATTTTATGGATAAATGTATTCACATATAAAGCTTTAAACATTGTAGCAACGTTTACGGATTATCCAGAAACCATTTTGAATTCAGTGAGCAAAACAGTCAAGCGGATGTTCCCATCACAAAGTCCTGGTGATGCAGCAATTTTCCTTGGCTCGCTTTGAGTCCAGATGCCTCTTGCCTCATGACAGCTGCACTTGTGGATGATCCATTTAACTAATAGACCAGTATTTAAATGCATCTGTTCAGAGGAGGCAGTTGTGTTCCAAATAGACACATTGTGAGCCGCTGACATTTTCACAGGGAGTAAAAGCAGGCAATGTAAAAATAGGTGCTTGACGTTCATTGAACCTAGCTGTGGCAGTTGCGAGCTAAGACTGGCTGACATTTTAAAACCTATGTTTCATACTGATCTTTTATCAAAAAAGAGCGAGAGAGAAGTGGTGGAGTGTAGTTGTTTTCGGATGCATATGTTCAGGGTTAATTAAGCTGCTGTGTGTGTGTCTGTGTTATCACCCTAATAAGACTTGAATCCATTAAAAATACAAAGTTATTGCGAGTCTTTTTCTTCTATAAGCACATGTGGAGTTAATTAACTGGCTCCTTACTGCATGTTAGAGGGTTCCACCTGTACTCATAGAAATTGCTGAAATTCATAACCTCCATTTAGCATCAGAAAGCTCACAGTTCATTTCAACTAGGGTTTCTGTGCAGTTCACAGAAACCCAGCAAAAAAAGCACTTTGCAAAACTAAAAGCAGGTCAGACAATGTGGCACCCAAGCAATGAGACAATGCATGTGTTGTAAAAACACGCGGTTAGTCGAAATCATCAGACTTTTCGACACAGTTAGCCAAATTGTCTCTTCTAAACGTTCATCGTTTTAGCAGAAGGGCTGCTAGTTTTCATGTGCAAATGTGGACTATTACCAGCGTTTCAGGAGCTCTCACTTGCCGTTCCGACAAATGGCAGCACGACGGCTCGATGGTTAGCGCTGTCGCCTCACAGCAAGACGGTCCTTCTGTGTGGAGTTTGCATGTTCTGTCTGTGCTCATTGAAAAACACGCTGGGGTAATGCCGCCTATCTTGGCCCAGCACACTCTCACATTCTTAATCCCAAGAGTTTCAGTTCCTGGTTAAATAAAGTAAAGCTGCCATTCATGTGGTTAAATTCATAGCGTGTGTACTAAAAGGATTAGAGCAATAGCAATGATAAGCAATTGTGTTTCTCGCAAGAGCTTTTTCAGGGTTTTTCTATGCCTTGAAAAGCCAGGCGTCTATGAAAAAAGAACAGCGAACAAGGATTCGAATTTTATATTCAGATAGATGTTGAGTTGTTCCTAAAATAACACCTTTATGAGGAAGATACAGTACATCAGTGAGATCATGTAACCAACACTAAGGGTAATAAACAGGAAGCAAAAACAATCTAGAGTTTAAGGCCTGCATGCACTGTGTATTCAACAAGTTTACATGTGTAAAAAATACTAAACAGTCACATTAATGGAACAACATGTTAACACATACCTGCTTTTTTCTTATGCTTTTGGTCGCATTAGATCAAATGTATTTTCCATCATGAGATTTTTCCCTCTTTTACTCAAGTGACACGTCCATGTTGAGCTTATATTTTTTTGGTATTTTATACTCATCATCTACTTTATCACCTCTCCGCCATTTCTAAGTGCTGTGTTTTACCACACTTATTACATTTTGGAAAGAGGTAATGGAGAGAGGGAGTTAAAAAAAAAAAATCTAGTAGCAGAGTGAGAGGCAGTATAGCCAGTACAACAAATCAGCATTACTTGGTATGCATGGAGTGGCCAAAGCTGCTGTATTATAAATTGGCAAGTGGCAGCAGGCCAACAGTGCATTGCATTAGTCAGATGCCCTCAGTGTAATAAAATACAGTGGAAGGAAAGAGAGTGGAAAAAGGCGAGGCGCTTTATGTAGATTGAGATCTTAAAAAGGGAAGCTGCTGAACAATATATCTCGGCAGAAGCTCAGACCATCTGAGAAGATTGTATCAGCATGCAGGATTACATTGACCCAAATGAGATGACATTCACTTTGACAAATAATTTCATCCTTTTATGTGCGTATAGAAATGGGAGAAATTATTTTAAGCTGGAAAACTGCTTTTGTGCAGCTGAAAGGGGGACAAAAAAACAAACAATCCCCAAGCCACGATCAACCCTTTGTGTGTTTTCATGCAGTTTCTCACAGCTGTGCAGAGAACAATACATTTCCCAGAACGTAAAGACTGTTTTTTGGGGGGGTTTTTTGTTCCAACATTTTGGGCTCTGTCAGCTTATTTCTTGCACTGGAGAAAATGTCTGCTGCAGAGAGAACAAAACAGACTTTTTTTTTTCTTTCTTTTTTGTGAGACTAAAGCTGAGAATAGCACAGCAATTTATTAGGAAAGGGCATTTGTAAACAAAATAATGTACCTCAGGTTTGCCTTGAAGTTGCACAGACGGATTTGAGGGCACGCCAGTTCCAAGTGCCTCAGCGTTTTCGTCCACTCTGTATTTTCGCTTGAAAGAAAAGGAAAAAATGTCAATATTCATTTCTTTATTTATGCGTGCATGTGTGTATCAGCTCCGCACCCGCGTATGCAGAGCTCTTTTTCTCATAGCTACAAATACGAATAATGATTTGCACCCTTCCATAACCACATACTCTGCAATCGTGCGGATTGCACATGAGAAGGTTGCAGGCAGGAACGGTGTGATGCTGATTTGGATATCATAGAGGTAATTGTTCATACATCATTATAGTATAAAACACCCAACAGGATGGTAAAGTTCAAAGTATCTTTGTATGTGTTCATTCTCCTGATAGTAGTCATCATCGCAGCAGCTCTAGGCTGTACGGGAGCAAGAAATCAATGATGAAACATGTGGTTTCTGGCTTTGAGAGAGCCAGAAACCGAGTTTATAAATAACAGAGTGTGGAAGTGATTTTGCCTATTGAAATCAGCATGTTCCAATTTAATACCGCTTTAAAAAAAGAAGAAAGAAAAAGATTTGCCTGAGTAGGCAGAGTAATAGCAAGCAATTCTTGTCTGCTTATTTAGGGTCCTCGGGTCAGACATCAAATCCAAGGTAGGACTCTAGCTAAGTAGCATTTAATATGACTTTTTAAAATTATGATGAAACATACAGCTATTGTATATGAAAACTATGGACTATTTTAATATTACAGTCTTGAGATCCCTAATTTATTTTTCTATTTGAGTTAGTGTAAATAGCAGTTGGCATAGGATTACATCTTGTGTTTTACTGTATATTACAATATAAACATTTCTTTAATGCACAATTCATACAGCCGTTATTGCAGACAACCTGTGGTGCGGATGTAAGGAAAACCCTTCTAACATTGCAACGTCATAATGTTTCACTGGTTGCAGTTGTTTCTTAGGGAAGGTATGTATATGTATGTAGCATTTCATTAGTAAATCCATTTTGTGGCCACAAATAATTGCTTTCTTCACATTCGTGCATGACTGGCCGTGTCGAGTATATGCTGAAGGAGTTGACTGAAAACATCAGAGAAAAACATGAGCTGCTCTAACATCATTGTTGCTAAAGGCAATATTATGTCTGGGTGGTGTTCGGTGCAATATTAAAGTAATATACACTGAAAATGATGTTTCTGATTACAATAAAAGTGCCCCGGAAAATGATTTACTATATTTTACTTTTACAATTCTTAATTATTTTCTTCGTTTTTTTTTTTTTTCTTTTACGTACAAACAACGCAGTCAGCAAACATTACATTTATTGCCCTTGGAAATTAAATATGTTTCCTTGATCAATGCCAAATGATAAAAGTAATCACTTCAGCACTGGCAGCAGAAACACAACTGTGGGGAGCACTGCAATCAATATGAACAAGCATTCTTGTGAATGACTTACATCAATATAATATACAGTGCACAGTGTGTTATCTGGTTCATCTGATATGACTTGACTGAAGCCTTCTGCGCTTTTGAAATGCAGTCTTTTTTTTTTCTATATGGCCACTTTGTGCAATTTTGACCAAGGGTTTGTTAAAAGGACCTCCAACCATGCTTTGTTCAAATCAAGTTACATCTTTTTGCATGAAGTAAAAACAGAAAGTCTTCATTACAAATCTCATTAAAAATTTCTTTCCGTATTGATACACTCCCCGCTTATTTTGAAGGTCAACCTCTTTGGCTACATAGAGTCATAGTCAAAAGAAAGTACAACATCTGTCAGTTGTAAGATTTTACATAAAGTCATAATGAACTCAGTGGTTACCAGGTTTTACAGTTAGGTGAATACAAACTAGCCGCTTGCAGCTCACGAGCCACAGATACAACATTTGCAAATTCATATCTCAACAAAGTCCTTTCGCACAGACAGGACCGAAGTGGAGATGTTTTGGGGCACAGGTTAAGATTAGGGTTCACACCTAACCCTATTTATACACTTACTATATGTATGGATTTACACACAATTATATCCATACATCTGTCCCCATTTCTGTACCTGTTTTTCTCCTATTGTTTGATAGGAGTAGCTAAAAAGGCTCTTTTTACTCTTCCTAAATTGATGGGCAGAAACTGTTGCTCCATTAAGATCATTGCTGATGTTTTTCCTCTTTGGCATTGTGTTACCACACACCTGAATGCTCCAGACCGGGAGTGGGGAACTTCAGGCCTCGAGGGCCGGTGTCCTGCAGGTTTTAGATGTGTCCTTGATCCAACACAGCTGATTTAAATGGCTAAATGACCTCCTCAGCATGTCTTAAGGTTCTCTAAAGGTCTGGTAATGAACTAATCATTTGATTCAGGTGTGCTGACCCAGGGTGATATCTGAAACCTTCAGGACACCGGCCCATCCCTGCTTCAAACTAACAAAATCAAAATGCTAAAACTGCTGATCATCAGTTAGTCAGGTGCATTTGACTGGGAGCACATGGCTTCTTCTTAATCTCTTAATTTCTATGGAAGCTATAGGAGTGCACTTACATTTTACACACTTCAACTTATTTTTTTTAAATTAATTTTAAATTTCAGGGTAATTTTGCAGAAACACTAACAATATCTCCCCATCTTACTTTGTAAAAGTATATTTTTAAGGTTGTTGGATGTATTCTGAAGTGGATTAATTTTGTCTTTTTGCATATTCACTTCTTATTTAATATTTGTTATGTTGATATTCATGATGGGTCTTGTATTTTTCAGCTGTCCTTTTATTTAGCAGTATAAATGTGATAAGGACTGTTCCCCCTTACAAGAAAAAAAATAACTAGCACCAAATTTGCAAGACTATGTGACCTATGTGTCTATAAGTCTAACTTATTTTATTCTGTTGCAATGTTCAAACATAAATTTCTTAAAAGAGTGTACAGGAAAGGAGTGTCTCGTTATACCTGGAAATCAGGAAAGGTTAAGTCACTCCATAATACAGCCTGCTTCTCCAAAAGTACAGTGTGCTTACAATGTAAGATGTTGTTTTTCCACTAAATTACCAAGAAATTAAGCAATACTTAAAATTACTCACAGCATAATTAATTGTTTGCTTCCTCTAAAAACCTGACTTACTATCTCCTTATTCTAGTGTACCTACCTTTAAACATTTGTAGGTAGATATAAATACATAAATATATTCTGATAAAATTATTAGAATTCCATTTAATTAAATGGAATTGTGCCATTAGTTGTGAGCTGTGTTACTACGTGTATTATAACACTATCATTATATTAATATTACTATCTGACAGTATTTTTTTTCCCCTCCAGAATGATGCTATCACACTTATGTGTAATTTATGTCTCTAATAAAAAAAAATGACATCATCTCTTAGAACTTTTAGTAGTTTATAATCTGATATTCCTAAGAGCACTTTCATTGTCTTGTGAAAGCACGTCTCTCCAAAATGTTTACTCTTTAGGTGTTTTTAGCTTTTAGGCATCTCAGTGCATTTATATTATAATTCCATAGAGATTCATATCTCATGCACCTACTTTGTAATAGCACATTTGAGAGGCATTAAAAACAGCGGTTAGTCATTTAAAAGGAAACTAACAGTATGTAAAGAATATACCCCTTTTACACAACTATTTGAAATATACAGCACAAAATGACAAAGTTTGAATACAATAACTGAAGATCTTTAATGGGATTGTGATCATGCCATTAGGTCATTCCAAAGTTATTGCTTTTAGCAGCTTTCTTATGAACCAGTGTGTACAGTAGGTGTGCTATTTGGGATGTATGTATAAATAAATGTTCTTATTCAGTCTGTTTATTTTGTTTGGACTTTTTTTCATTTTAATGTCATTTTAGCTGAATACACAGCCCTTGGAGACATGCATTAAAGCTGAAAATTGCTGCTGGATCAGCAACTCTAAAAAAGGCGTCACTTTGGTCCAGCTTCACTTCTGTGATTGCATGACTCCTGATGTACCTCTATATTGTGCAAGCTAAGCAGGCTCAACAAACTTCTGACTCTCCTGAGGAATCAGGGTGAATGCAGTCTAATTCTGAGACCTGTCACTTTGTATTTTGTTTTGCCACCCCATCAACTTGAATGTCTCCATTTAATAAATGAGAAAATACAGTTTCACACTCTTCAGCTCTTGCCCTAGTTGGACAACTGGATTCCCTGTCAGCATGGATTTGGAAACCTGGTGGTTGTTTTGGCATTTGATGGGTAACTGTTGGGATTTAATTAAAAATGTAACACATTCTAAAAAAATGCTGTAAGTAATACCAATGGGCTCAGTTTTAATACTATATATATAGTATATATATCTATAATATATTATAAGATAATGATACAGTTTGTAAGATTTATATATAGCAATAGATACAAATTGAGATATCTAATTATGATATTGGTACATGCGAAAATAACAAAGCTCTAGAGTTTGATAAGAGGGGCATCTCAATTTCAACTATATACATTTAATTTGTCTTATATATTAGAGCTATTTTTTATATTTTGTAACTAAATTACTATGACCTGTACACATATATGCTACTATATGTCTGACAAACTCTTTCTGTACATTGAAGAGTAAACATAAAAATGAATCTCATCTTAGGCAAAGTGCATCTCATTATGCAAAACCTGCATACAGCGAATGAACAAGAGTAAACAGTCCTGGTAACAGCTCGGCGAGACTTTAACACAGCATTGTTTTGAAATGCTTGTGTCACCGTGCTCGCAACAACACACTGATGTTAGGCTGAGATGGAAAGGGGACAGGAAAATATATGCAAGTGTTATGTTTGTGAATTTTTAATCAAGTTAGCATCTACAAATAAATAAGCTGCAGATAGGTTTCACCTACAGCAACAGAGCAACAGAATTGCATGCTTGTGGTGCTGCTGCAGGATAACACGAGTGAGTGCTTTCTCTCTCTTTCGAGGCCCTTAGCTTGTTAATCTTCACTCTTCATACGTACAGTCAGCATCAGTTATCTAAGAAGCTAGAAGGACACTGGTTTGGTTTAACCCTTGTTGGTGTGCTTTTAGTATACATTTATTATGCTATGATAACATAACCTGTTTGCAGCATAATTAAATATGGTTTTGTTTTGATTGTCTGTGCTGTCTACCCTTTGAAGGATAAACCCATTTACTTTTGACTGAAAATATTCACATAGGCCCCTTTTCCGTTAGTACCTGCTCGGATCGACTTGCCACGACTCGGCTCAGATCGAATGGTTTTCCATTACAATCCAGTACTACCTGATGTGAATGGTTGTCGTCACTGCAGTGCATCCGAGTGATGTGATTATTTTGCAACACAACCTTACAAAAAAGGTGGAAGCTGAGACAAGAATATACATGCTGCTTGGTCTGTGGCTTTTCGTCAAACTCGGTCATCACGGCGTTTTTTTTTGTAGCCATTCCCCACGTTGCCGAGTTTCAAAAATGGCAGTTTTAGTTTGCGTGAACGAAACGCTCTCTTAACTGATCAAGTGACGCTACTGACTCGACAATAAGTGGTATGGAGTCTGACAATGTCACATTTTAGTACCTGCTCAGATCCCTTAGAACCCCAAGCAAGCAAGTACTAAAAAAGTACCTGTTACCAGGTACTATGACCTAATGGAAAACCCTGAAAGCCGTGGCAAATCGTGCCGAGTCAATCCAAGTAGGTACTAATAGAAAAGTCAGTAGTCCAATCTATGACTGACTGTTAGATGATTACAGTTCACCATCAAGTTATACCGTTTACTAATTCAGTCAAATTACCAACCAAAACACTCCAAACACTATTTCCTCCCAAACTGACAGTTGCCACAATTAATAATAGATAACACAAGTCAGAGTTATTTAACAGATGGACAGAACTGTGACAAACTTACAAAACAGCCCCCAGCTTCTCTCCTTCTGAAACTGCTGACAGATTGGCCATTAACAAATTGACACGGCTGCCCAGTAACAACAGAAGAGATGCGACGTGTTTAAAACACTAATGAAAACATAAGATATTTCGAAAGGTTCAGTGTTCTTGTGGGCAGCACTTAATTAACCAGCAGACAAACCTAAAAACACACAGATTAAGCCTACCTCCGACTGCTGCGACAATCTCAGAGTGTTTTTAGAAAGAAACACACACACGCACAGAGTTGTTTATCCAGTGAACAATATTGCAGATGCACTAGACTGGCCAAGCTGTCTGCTGCACAGTTATGGATTTATGCTTCATCACCATGGCATCTCTTTTGCAGTTGATTATAATTCCCAAAAGCCCTTAATTAAA
Source organism: Oreochromis niloticus (assembly GCF_001858045.2). Lineage (NCBI taxonomy): Eukaryota > Metazoa > Chordata > Actinopteri > Cichliformes > Cichlidae > Oreochromis > Oreochromis niloticus. The sequence continues at coordinate 18,724,306 of NC_031967.2, forward strand.
CAGTGCATAGCCAAAGCCCTTTTTAAAATAATAACTGTTTATCTCTGAACAACACTGAAGCCAATAGATTTACTGACCAAGTCTCCCAGTGCAGTACTGAGAACCAACAGGCCAAGTACCCCATTAATTGATCAGCCTCAACAAATAATTTGTTCTAATGTCTGCTTATTAGGCGCAGTCTTTATTTGCCTGGTGATTTTACTAAATGGTCTCCTACTGTTTAATCTCTGGGAGGGGTGTGCATTCTCAAGGCCATGTTGACTTTGATGACTTTCTTTGGTGTTTTGGTAAGGATGCTGCTGTTTAGCCTCTTCAGTGTAACAGCCCAGTTGACATTCAGCTAATGTAATTTGGCTGTGAAAATTCTACGCAAGCTTGTTGTTGTAATTACACAGCATATCTAAGTTTCAACTTGAGTGCTTAAATGCCCAGAAAACATAATAGCTTTTTAGTTATCATCGGTTTTTAAAAACAATGTAATGTATATTAAAAGTCCATAAATCGGTTTGATTGTTATCTGGTTCCAGGAAATTATTATTGATATTAAACAGGTTTATCTTTCAAAGCTTTCAACCAGTTCTGTTCATTTAATGTATCCTGCCCTTTTTTTCCCCGCTTTAATTGTGGATGTTTGCTTGAAACCACATTAGGCATTTTAAATTTTCAGTTACACACATTACCTTTAGCGGATTGATATTTCACCTAATCCGGTAGGTATTGATTCAGTAAATATAGTGGTTTTGCAATGCTACTTCTCTCTTCTTCTACTCTGTGGACTCTGACCACAGGGACCATCTTGCTGGAAGGGTATGCTCTTTTCACTTTCCAGTATGCATTTATAATTATCCCACAAACGTACAATTGCAACCGCTAATTTGGTGTCATGGGTATATGATATGAAACGTGCACTCATTCTTCTAGTAACATTAGCCGTAGCAAGCTAAGGGTTTATGAGAATCGATGTAAGAAACTGAAGCCCAGCAAGGAAACATTTACTACAGTGGGCCCAGCAACTCTGACAGGCATAACAACTCTGAATACAATAACAAGGCTCATGTTTGATTAATGGAAAGCAATTATACAGATATTAAATAGTTTGCTTGTGATATATATCATCTGGTAGTCTGCATATAAACCATAACAAGGTGGAAAACCTTCTGAACGCTTTATTGTATTGCGGCAGTATGCAAAACAAACAGCCGTCACAGACATAGACATTCAGTTCTGGCTAGAAAATGGTCAAACCAGCAGACATCACCAGGCCAGGGTATAAATGGAGTAGCCCATAATGTTTTTTACTCAAACTTGCAAATTAGCCTAACGTAACATTTAGCTAGTTTATCTCAAGCAGGGCTAAATATGATGGTGCACTGCAGCTTAAGAAGAAAACAGCAAATAGAAAATGCTACAAAGCACACAAAATGCAGTGGAAGTGATTTGGGGGAGAAAATAACGAACAGCTGCAGAGTAGACAGGAACCAAAACATAAGAAGTGCAGCAAGACACGCTTAAAAGAAGCAGAGGAAGAAAGGGAGAAAAAGATGCAAGGTCCTGTGTTATCTAATCACATGATTTATGTAATCCTGTAGATACATGTTTGCTATTATATGTTTACAGCACCTGTTCCGTCACATCATTGTCCCTCCTAAATCAATACCATTGTTTTATGTGCAACTTCTGTTATGTTTTGTGTGCTTTTGCAGTATTTGGTTCTGTTTTAAGTTGCAGTGTATTCTTTAGGCAGGTTATCAGTCAAAAAAGGTGTATGGCTCAATTTTGTCGTTCATCAATTTGTGCTTTCCTCCGATGAAAATACAGAATTAATTTGGGTCTTGGATCTTTAGTTTCATGCCTTGAACTTTTTGCTTTTGCATCTCCAAACATCACTGAATCAGCACCATCTGGCCTTATGGTATTTTACTTTGCATGTTGCTGTGGAAACTATAGAAAACCAGAATGCTAAACTAACCTTGGTTACTTAAGCAGCAGACCTTGCAGTGGCTGGTCCTGTGGCCTGTGATCATCAGTGGCATCCACTTTTTGTATTATTTGAATTGATTTCATTGGGTTCTTTTTTGTCTCTGTATGTGACATTCTTTTCTGACGAATATACATTTTTTAATATACATTTTACAGCAAGAAAAAGATAATTACTTGGGAGCAATAAGATTCGTTTTCAAAACTGCCTTGTATTTAAGCGCTCTTTATATTTAGGATACATTTTGGTAATATGTGGAACTAATTTTCATGCTGAACATTCAACACTGTTCAGATGATCCACGTTGCAATTGGGTGAAGCAAAGCAAAATGGTTGTATGTGGTTATGTATCCAAAGTTAAACTTAATTCAACTATGATCCCCATGTTCACTGTTCTTCTGCACTTAAAACAATAATAGCAGGGGACATACAATGTAAAGAAGTAACACTTCTCCTTTATTACTGTACAAAATAATTTTATGCTGTTGTATTTAGGACAGTTTTCCAGAAATGATCCAAACCTGTTTGAAGATTTTGGTGTCTCATGCAAGTTCTGCCAAATATAGGCTCCGAGATGAGCTACAGATGTCTGGAAAGGACATTTTGTCTTTATTGCTGACTCAATTCAGAGCACTTTAGCCAATTTATAAAAAGCTCCAACAATACAATATACAATACTTTGGGGTCACATTTTATTAAATGGAGCATACAAAATGTTGCTGTGTGTGTTTGAGATGCCAGCATGGTATTGATTGTTGCTACAAAGCAACCACACAAATCAAGCAAGGAAAGAAACCCAACTAATGTACATCCATTGTGCTCTGAGCTGTTTCAGCACCATGGACAGCGCCCCGCCAACAGCTACTGTAAGCGTCATCGTGTTTCTCCGCAATACTTTTGTTTTTGCTATTTTCAATTGACACATAAAGCTTAAGCAGAGGGAGCAAAAATCCCACTGGAATAATTAGTAGTTATGAAAATTTAATGAAGTTACTGCTGTTGTGCCAGGTGTGCAAATGTGTGTAACTCTCTTGCTATGGGGGATACTGTGGATTGTGCTTATGTACTATGACCCTGTAAAGGTATTTAATGAGAAAGACTCCTGCAAACAGCTCGAAGCAACAAACGCAACTTCAGGTCTCGTTAATGTTTTGCTGTTTTTATTAACCGAGATAACAATTTGGATTCCATCAAGAGGAAATCTCACAAAGTTTGTGTGACTGTGTATTCTTACTTTAAGTCACCCCTTAATATGACCGAGGGTACTTCTTTGATGTTATTTGGGCAGTGTGGATGCTGTACATGCATCACAACCTACAGGCAGGGTTAAAGTTTGCACCATAAATGTGGTCTAGAAACTTCCTGTGGATATTTTGATGTGTTTCGTTACTTTTTGGTGGATGTGAAACAGACATGCATTACAAAAATGGGATATTACCAATATTTTAGAAACTACTCAAAATTTTACACATCATGTTTACACTTTTAAGAGACTAAGCCCCGACTTTACTATATAGTTCACAGTCTGAGTTTAAGATAAAATACAGCTAAGTGTACACCCATTAAAAGCAAATGTCTAGGGTGATATACTACAATCTGCTAAAATTAGTAAGAAGCAGCTGTATCCTTTTGTTTTCTAAGGAAAAATATGAGTTATTTGAATAAAATATATGTTAAATGTGCAAAAGAATTACTAGCAGACTTTGATCTCATATTAAATGTAGCTCAACTACAAACCAACATTGTATTTAACAACTAAAATTGCTCAACTATGGATCAAATTGTTGTCTAAATGATGCTGAACTCTGCAGAGTTCTGCGACAACCATTATTCTCCGCCTAGAACATTATGCATGGCACGCTGCTGTAACATTGAATCAGTTCATTAAAAACACTGAGAGAAATGCAGCTTCTACTCTTATGAACCTCACATTCCGGCTCCTTTTGATATATAACTTCTCGCTATCCCGATCTGTGTTTTAGCAACATTTACATTGAGGCATCATTACGATGATAGGCTATTATTCTTCCTATACAAACACAAATGTTAGCTATTACACTATTTACAGCTTTTGCTCGGTGCTTGTTACTGTCTCATCAGAGAACATTACTGAGGCATACAGACGCTGATATGATGAGATCAAATTCTTTCTTGTATTTCACAGTCAACAGAACAAATTTAGACACAGGTGCAGTCTCAAATGAAGAGCTTTTATTGTGTATACATCAACAGAAAGTGTAATGAGAATTCAATTTGAGCACTGATCCGGGAGCCTGGATTTAGTCTAGCAGTATAAATGCTTCGGCATCCCAATTGTAAATAAAGAAAGCGATTATGGGCATCAATAGAAGCAAACAAAGGAGAGACGTATATGTTAACTGATAGAACAGTAAAGGCCAAATGTTGCAATTATAGAAGGCAGTGATTTATTGGCTGAAAAGGAAATATTACTTGTTATTTCATTACAAACAAACTTGAAAACGCATTGTGTTCCCAGTTTCTGATTGGTAATAATGACAGTCTTCAAAAGGCAGCATCAACATAATACTACTTTACAGGAAGTAGATTGTACCAGTGAACCTTTTTTATTTGTTGTCATACAAATCAGTGATGGGCATGTACAGTAATAATTATTATTTAATCCTTTTGCAAGAAAAACTGTTCATTTTAATAAAAAAATAATAAGGCCCGGCGGCCAGAATAGGCCCGGCAAAGCCACTGGGTGTATTTTTTTTTACTTTTAATTGCATTTTCATAGGTTTTGCAGCTTCTCCTGCTGATAAAGATCTCCACCATGGCCATTCATACTACAACTTTTTTCACTATCTACTATAATTATTCACACTTCTTACAATAGGTTCACAGTAAAATAAATAAATAAATAAAAATGATCATATTTACAGGACAGTCTTCACAATGAACTAACAGAAGTTGTGTCATTTTACACATTTATTTCTATTAATTTCAGCACAAAGAGTCATGCTGACAGACTGAAACATATTGTTGAAATTGCTGATCTTTTTCTTATATCGAAATATCTCAGCAATTAAATTTGTAGCTAAAGTTCCATACACGGACAGAAAGGGGAGTTTCACTGTGGGCCCACCGTGTAAAATGAGTTTGACATCCCTGATCTATAGAATAAATGTTTCATATTCACTGTAATAAAGTAATTTCCTGCCCCAAAAAGAGTTTATCAATTAAGCATTTTCTTGTGAATGAATGAATGAATTCATTTATTTTAAGAAAATATTTTGGGAGTACATTATTTGAGAAAAAAAATCATATAATCCATATAAGGAGGGGGGTGGAGGGCGTGGAACAACACTAACACTGCGGAAACTAAACAGGAAACAGCAAACATTCCCAAGAACATTATGTAAGTATCATCGCTGCAGTTCCAAATAATTTGTGACAAAGGATCCCGAACGCAGTCAAAACCATGTTTTCCTAGCCTTAAGAAAAGCTTGTATTGTGAGCTAAACCACTACCACAGTGTGTACCTTTAGCCCAAGAAGACACAATATTTTCCGTAAAAACACAAGTGCTAAAGCGCTGTCGCACCATGACACTGATTCAGTTTGCTAGTGTGCTTTAAAGGAGATGACCGAATGGCAACCTGCTGATGATCGCATAGATCATCTTGTCTAATTTTACAGGGCATAACCAAACAATGCATTTTGTAATTTAATTTGAAAGACGTTTTGGTCCAGAAAAATCATGTCTGCATTAAAGAAACCACGCTAAAGGGGTTAGCTTGTGGTCCGGTTAAAGGAATCTGGATCACCCTATGCATCACTGGTCTTTGTTACAGTCAGACAGGTGTCAGTTAGAGACATGTCAGACTGTGTGATTAATGTGTGACAAATTACATTCCTACAAAGCAAATAGAAAACATATAAGAGGAGAGACAAGTCACAAACCTGTGTTATCTATCTGCATTGCTTTTAGGTTTTCAAGATAAGTTGTTTTCTGCAGCTCTGCAAAGACTAACAACACTTTTTTTTTTTATTTCACATTGGAGATTTTATCATATTCCTATCTTTGTGTAAAGAAAATATTGGGAAACCACATTCATCCATCCAAACTTCAACAACACACGAATAACTTGAAATATTTTTATTCCGTTTTATCAACCAGCCGAACTTGAAATTCCTAAATGGTTTATGATAAAGATAAAAAATAATGATAAAAAACAATGTGGCATTAAGATTTTGTGGATTCACAACAGCATTTGGAGAGTGAGCCAATCTCTGGCTGGATTAGACTGGTGAGGTTAGGGGAAAATGTTGCAGTATTCCCATTTGTCCATTTTGAATCACAACAGTAAATAACCTGTCACTCACAATCTGAGGAACTTGTTAAAGAGCCGGAGTTTGTACACTGGGGGAATCCACTGATGCTGCAGTGATTGGTGTCCAGCTGAATGTTAGTCCTTCTCTATAATAAAGTAGTCTCGAAGATATGAAGAAACATAATTTGAGATGAAAATCTCTTTCAACAGGCCAATCTAGAAAGTGATCTTACACAGAGTGTAGTGGTAACTGCATATAAATGAAAGGGCAGTGCATCTGATAGTGTGTTGAAGCAGGCACTGGGGCAGCTAGCAGGGAGCAAGCAACCACAAAAGGTTATCAGCATAGCTGCACGTCCCTGGGCCTGGTTTCTTCCTGTTAAGAGGAAGTTTTTCCTCCCCACTGTCTCCAAAGCACTTGCTCATACTTTTTTACTTTGGCTTTTAATTCAAGTTCAGTTTGAGTACCATCAGGCCTGTTTTATGTTTTTAATGTTAATACAATGTCTTCTCATTTATCTGTATTTGTTTCTACTTTATCTATATTTGTTTCTCTATTGTTTTCTTTTGTTTTTAACTGATTGTGAAGCACTTTGGTCAACTCTGTTGCTTTAAATGTGCTATAGAAATAAATTATGAATTGAATTGAATATAAAGTGTTAACTGCTGTTGTGGTTTGGCGCTATGTAAATAAAACTGAATTGAATTGAATGATCATATCAAAATATGTTGTTGTTGTTGTGTGCCAATTAGCTAACAACCAAAGACGCGCCATTATAATGATGGTAAACATCTCTTACTGTACGTTGGACACAGCACAGTATTATTTCATAATTATTTGGTTGTTATTTTACAGCTTTCTACACAAACGTTTATGGACATCTTCTTTGCTGTTACCTTCCGTTTTTATATACTTTAAAAAAAATGTACAAAATTAAAAATATGTTTAATTAAAGAGTCCTTGGATTCAATTATTATAACAATAAAAAAACAATTCCCACTTGTATTGACCCTTCATACGTGCGTGCGTTATTATAGATTTTGCTAAACTGTTTTGATAAATTGCAGAGCGCCAGAATGTTCCAGAGAAAAAGTCATGGTCATCTTTTTACACAGCATCAGCCTTGTTTTGAGGTTCAGTCTTGCAGATATAAATACTCTGATTGTCACTCGCAACAGGTTCATGTTCACTGAGGACAACAAAACATTGCTGTCTAACTTTAACTTACACTCTAAGAAATGTAACTTCCTCACTCAAGTTTTTGTTTTACTTGAGGTGTGACTTGGACTCGCTCTTTAAAAAAAAAAGCTTGTGAGTCTGTGAATGTTCTCAGTCATCCAGGTCATCGTGTTCTAAGGAGCTTGGAAAGAAAAGCGTCTGGACTTCTTTGAGTTTTCTTGAAGATGTTTCACCTCTCATCCGAGATTCCTCTTTAGTTCTAAGAGCAGTTGGTGGAGAGTCTCAGATTTTAAGCCCTATGGAGTGTCCGCAAGAGGGTCATGGACACCCTATTGATCCTCTACCTAATCACACGAGCCAAGGTGTGAAAATGGGGGTGGGTCACAAAAAAAGCTTGTGAGGCATCCTATTAGTTGCCAAGCTCCTCACATTACTAATAAAAAGCTGTAGCTTTATTTTGACACACGCCCCTGACTCACAAACATGCTCCAAAACACACTAATACCAGCCACCAACCATACAAGCCAACAAGGGCAAAGGATCTACAAACTATAATCACATAGTACCACTTAGGAAACAGCCGGTACATCTGAAATATCTGTGCTGATGTTTCCTGTCAGAGCTGGAGAGTAGCCTTGTGTTAAATGAGGCAGGATTCGTGGTAATGGCGCTGCTCTATTTTTGTGTGTTCATGTATGTGCGCAAACCTTTGTCCGAACGTATTCGTGTAAGCCTGACCTCAGAATTCACTCCATGCGGAGGAGTCCTCAAACTAAATTTACCACGGCCCTGGTGGAGGTTAATGCCGGCCCTCCCATCTGCTGTTTTCTAATCATCCCCTGTTATCTATGAAAAAGGAGAGCGGAGGAATATGGTCATAGTGTGCAACAGCCATCTTTTTCCATTTACCCCTTCGCTCTCCTGGCCATTTCACCATCATTTGTGAAATCAGCTGTAGCAGCGGGAGGAGAGTTTGCACAAAATGTACTTCCTGGAGTGTCTATTTCATGCCGAGAGGAGACGGCAGCAGCAGCTGAGGAGAATAAGTGAGAGAGGGAAAGGTAATGAATAGAACAGTTGGAAAGCTAGCTGGAGATGGCCCCTGAACATTTGTCACTCCAACAGGAGTTGTCTCTCTGTTGTGAGATTGGATTTTGGTTTATTATTGTTGTTTTGCAAAAAAGCGAGTGTCACTCTGTGCTTGAATGCCAGCACAGCTTCACATGTAAGTGGCTAGGTGCAGTGCTTTAGAAGGAGGAGAAAAAAAAAAATGTTTCTCTGTATCCTGTGGGATTCCAACAATAATATGTGATTCCTGCCCTTTGCTTCCTCATGCATGCGCAGAGAACGAAAGCAATCTAATCCTAGAGCCTATTCTGTGGGGGGCTGCGCTGCAGTCACGCTACCTTATTGTTCCTCCGGGGACAGAAATAGGCAAGTGGTGACTGTTGGCACATCAAGTCACAGCACTTTGATATATTGTGACTGGCCTCGCTAATACAGGAAATCGCCACACACAAAAGCCAACAATCATATTGACAAATTATCACGCCAATGAGAGTCCTGGCCTGTTCCACGCGGACGTTTAGCATTCTGCTCACGTGCTTTGATGCAGTTTTAGTTTGCCACTGAAATCTTTGGAAACAAGGTTTTTGCCGACCTTGTTTCCATTCATTGTTTTTTGCTTTTGTTTTTGTTTATGTCTGACTGCTCTCAGAAAAAGGCCAGCCCACTAACTCTGAAATTTAAAAGAAAAAAAATGCTGGTCTCATTTGTAAGAGAAAATAGTTCCTGCTCATAATTTTAATTGGCTAAGCTGCTGAAAATTATTTCACGGCACTACCACCTATATGCCTCCAATTTATCTTTCTCTCTGCTCCACTTTTTAAAAAATCTTTCTCTCTATTTTGCCTTCTGTTTCTCCCTCCGCCCTCATTCGCCGACTTCCCCTGTTTCCTCTTGTACCCCCTCTCACTGGAGGAGCCCTTGGCTTGAAGCACTCTTGAGAAAATGAAGGGGGCAAATATACATGTGTGATGTTCAGAACTGGATAATGGTGCACTTGTTCAATGTAATTGGCCTGGAAAAGCACTGTAATTTGTGACTGGAGAACCCTGACTTGACTTGAGAAAAATGTAAATGTGCAGCAGAGGAGCGCCTTGGTTAATCAGTTCTCACAAAGAGAATACTTTAAGTTCATTAGTGTTCCATTTGCATATTCACCCTCATAAAGGAAGCATTAATCCCAAATGAAATTGCATGTTTCTATCATAAAAGGCGAGGTGTATGCGTGTGTGTTGGGGCGGGGGCTTACTTTATATTTTCCCTCTATTGCTCAAACTGAAACATATGTTTGTGACCACAGTAAAACCTGATCATATTTGGGGCTTGTAAAAAGAAAAACGAATCATAAACATGTTTTGAAGAGCTGCTGTTCATGCAAGCGCACACGCATGAGCGATCACAACAGAGGAGGAACTCATATCAAGAGAGCACAGAGTATTTTTGTCCATAATACTTCCTAAAATTGGCTCCAAATGACTGAATCTAAATGGAGTGAACAACAGAAGCGTGTCTGTGAGGATTAACGTAGAGCAAAAAAAGGCTAATTTGTCCGCTGATGATGGCCATCAACTTGCAACATAAGGAGCTGGAGGTAATGGCCAGAAAAGCTTTATCCAAAGGAGTGGAGAACAGCGAAAAAGGCAGGCCAGCATCGCAGGTCAACACGCTGTAAGACTCATTCTCCACCTCCAGTGTGAGCAGGTGGAGTGTGGATGTGCTGACGTTTATTCCACAAAAAATCATATTTTTAATTGTTAGTAGCTGAGAAAAAAAATGCGGTGCAGTCTTTTTTTTCACTTCCATAGTGGTGCACTGAAGAAAATCCGTGCAACTAGTTAAAAAGAGATTCCACAAGCTGAAAATGACTCCAGCGAGTTGAGAGCTAACATGTAAACACTGGAATCTCATTAAGAGACTGATGAATGGAACTGGCCACTAGCCCACTGGCCACAGTGACCAGCTTTCTGCCAAAAGTACAAATCGTTTGAGATAAATAATTTAGGCGTAAAAACCAAAAAATACCTAGAATGCAAAATGCTTTAACAGATTAAATAGTAACACTATCTGCACAAAGTTTCCCCCCCCCCTTTCCTGAGCTAAGGCCAATATGAGTTTGGTCTCAATTTGGCTTGGCAGTGCTGGCTGCATCCCAGAACATCTCTTTGGGCTCGTCAGCCCTGGATTCCTGGATGTTACCCACACTGCAGGAGGAAATGATGCGATGGTAGAGGAAAGGGGGTTGAGAGAGTTGAAAACAAAGCCATCACTCTGATTGGTTGTCTGGACAGAGGCCAAAGCGAGGACAGAAGGTGGAAGAGAGAAAGAGATAGAGAGAGAAAGAGGGAGGGAGGGAGTGAGGAACAGAAAGAAGGAGGAGAGGATTGTCTTCAAGCCTTTTAAGTACCCGCTGGAGGGGTCAAGAGGCTGCCAAATCAGTGGGGCATCTCAGTACTTGCTCCCAGCATGTGTGCGGGTATCCTTCTGTATACCTGTCCGTTCCGATCTGTGTTCATCTGTCCATTTGTCCTGTTTGTACCTACATCGTACATGTGTTTAGGAGGAGAACATAATTGCCCCCCAGGGTATGAATGCACATACCTGTTTGTCAATCGTGTGTGCGTGTGTGTGTGTGTGTGTGTGTGTGTGTGGGGGGGGGTCATTTCATAGTGTGTTGACCGCTTCATCTTCTTCACCAGTCTGCAGTCATCACAGCAAAAGGTTGATCTGCATAACACTTTTTAGTTGGAGATTCAATTATGCTATTGAGAAAATGAAGAGCTCCATTAGCATTCTCCATCCCCTCTTTATTTACTGTCCCTCTGGCCAAATGGATATGGAGAAGGCTAGACTCTCAGCCAGTACATGACCTTCAGTGCTCCTTTAAAATATATAAATAAAAAAATAAATCAGCTAAGAAAAAGAGCAAAAACCTGCTGGTAATTTGTGAGATATGGTGTGGGTCCACCAGCACAAATTGCACATCGCAGATACAGTCAGTGACTCGGTGAATGTTAAATGAAAACCATTTCAATTCATTGCATTAATGACAACAATAAATGTGCACAGTCCATTAAAAATACAAGGCATGCTGACCTTCCAGTAGAACAGTTTTTATTAAAAATCCAGTGACTGAATTGTTTAACTCGGTGTCAATTGGGACCAAGCACTCTTCACCTTTCCACAGTATTACTCATTCTCATGCAGAGATCACTTTTCATCTAATGGAGTTAGTTCTGCACAAAGATCCCCCCCCCTCCTCCCTTTTATCCGATGGGATGGGATTAAATGTACGTGGCCGGTTACACGTAACACAACACATATTTACAAAACTATTCCAGCATCATGCCACTGTCTTTCTTTCTCTGTTCTTTATTATTCAACACACCTCGAACTTTTATAGAAAAACTCTTCCTTGTGATTTCTTTAAATAGTCTTCAGGAATAGTTCTCCAGGGTTCTTGCATGACGTTCAGATCTCTTCCTTGGATGTTTCTGCCTTTTGTTCTGTTCCCTGTCAAGATGATCCCACACTGTTTCAATAATGTTGAGGTCAGCCCAGTCCATGACTGATAGTGTTGCATTGTGTGTTTTTCTGAAGGTATGCTTTTACTGCATTGGGAGTGTGTTTGAGATCATTGTCATGGTGAAACATGAAGCTGTTGCCAATCAGACTCATTCCAGATGTTGCTGCACGGTGCTGCTTTTCTGTTTCGAAAAGAACTTCCAACACATTGGCTGAATTTTAGCCCCAAATCATGACGGAGCCTCCACCGTGTTTTACACATGACTGTAGACACTCACTCTGTACCTCTCTCCCGACCTCCTCTGAACCAAAATTTTACATTTAGATCCATCACTCCATCAGACTTGTTGCTGCCGATTTTAAGCTTGGTTCTTGTCTTGTTTAGCACACTTCAGCTTTTTCTCCTGGTTTTCCTTCCTGAAAAATGGCTTCTTGACAGCCACCAGATGCATCTCTCAGGTCCTGTGTCAGGTCTGTTTTGCACTTTAAGGATGTGACTTTCAGATAACCTCAAACTGATTCTTTGCTACTTGTCTGTTATGTGTAGACACAACACTGGTTCATCCCTTGAGTTAAGTGCATTTTTCTGCTTGAACAATTCAGGTCAGTGTTAAGTCATTTAACAAATAAAATGGTCAGATATAAAAACGGGACAGGGAAGAAGTGAAAATGTCTAAAAACTTTGGAAAAGCATCATAACGCTTGGATAACCTTTGTTTAAGATCAATTTTAAAAATTCTAAGAAGGTCTTGGAAGCAAAATATAAAAAGCAAACCTAATCAAAAATGAAGAGCAATTACATCATCAGGTGGTTTCATTATTTTCTGATCAAACTACCTTAAAATATAAGCTAGCATAAACCTGGACTAAAGTCAAAACCTACAAAGTATATTTGTATATAAAAGCTTAACATCTGCGAGGAATAGCTGCAGTTTCTTTTTTCTTTCTTTCTTTGTTTTTTTTTTGTCATTTTGGTTAAAACACCTTACAGCCTCGCTCAGTATCTGCCAGCTTTAATTATGCATCATGATTCATGGTGCAATGTAGCATCCGGTCCATATGCGCTGTTTCACCACACTGTTTTGACATCTCCATTCACGAGGTTTGTCAGTGTACGTCCTGATCACTGCCATGTTAAATAACGGTGGGAATTCACAGCCAAAGTGGCCATTTTTAAACTTCTGTAGTGTTTCCTGACATTTCATCTCTTAACGCTTTCACAGCTTTCTGAAACTTCATTTTCATACATCACCGTCATGTGACTTTTGAACATTTGAAACACTGCTATGAGTAATGAAGTCACTGCTATCCATTCGAATCCAATCACAAGCCATAATATTTCATTAGGAAGTGTCACCATTCACTCATTCCCCAATCCATAAGTTTTAGAGAAGTAAGGGGTTGGATGGGAGGAATCACTACTCACAATAAATGAGTTAAGCTATGGCGAAAAGTGGTTATTTCCAGTGAGAGTATTGTAATGAGGAGTTGGTTACGAGACTGCAATGTATCTGAGGTGCTTCTACAAAGAGGCTGGAAGAAGACAACAGAAGAAAAAGACAAAAGGAAATAACACACAAGCAAAAGTGAGACAGATGTGGCCTGCCATGCGTGGCCTCCAACTGTTCATAATGAAGGGCATTCACTGCTCCGTTCCGGCTCTCCCACTGTCAACACAATTCTTTCACACTGGGCCTCCTTCCCTCCTCTTTGCGCCCTCCCATGTATTTGTCCCTCTTTTTTTTCTCCTCTCTTCCACATTTTTTTATCAGTTCAAGTTTGGGGTGAAGCAGAACTTAGTGTGTCGACAAGAGAGAGCGAGAGAGGGAGGGATAAAAATTGAATTGTGAGAGGGAGAGAGCGGCGAAGGGAGCAGATCTGCGGGACAGCTTGGAGACCAGCGTGGGGCCATGCTTGTCACTTCTCCTTCCACCCATCCCGTCTACTGGCAGGGGCTTATGCACACAAGAGCGCCTACTGTACCTGGGCATCTGCGGAGCTCCGCTGGGCGGGTGGGGGAGGGTGGGAAGCACCGTAGGCCTCAGCACCTCTTTAGCAGCCAGGCAATCTGCTCTGTGAGCCCCAGTCTGAATGTTGGACTGTGGACGGCACACAGACACAAACAAGGCGCTCCCATACTCACTGAGGGGTTTGGTCAGAGCTGAGGCAAGATGGTTGATGAGGCACAACAAACACATGCACACATGCAGCCTCGACTCACTCGTGTGCTTATACGCCACTGAATCCCAGACAGCCGGGTACGGCTATCTCAAGGGGTATTTCTAAAGTTGCAAGGGGGTGTCTGAAAGAATTGTAAATGAGCTTTTTATATATTTTTTTAAAGCAGTGCCTGCACAATAGAATTTATTTGAGAAAAATATTAATTGAACTGGGTTGAAGAAATAGGTATGAGGATATCATTTATTGTACGTTCATTGTAACAGTAACCAGCCAGAAAAGAGGCCAACTGCACAGTAAACACCACGCACCAACCAGACAGCTGTAACACCTTTAGGCTGTGTTTTAAAAAGGGATGGCTACATGTCTTTATTAACTGAACAGAAGCACTGAAACAGATCAGGTTAAAATAACTACTGTAATTTAAAAAATTAAAGATAGGCGCGGGGGGTTGGTTTGTGGAGGCTGTCATGTTGCCCCCCGACATCTTGACTACAGTGGCTGAGATGTTCCTCATAAATTGCGGTATGCTTAGAAGTTCTTTTATTTGTAAGATTACAAATAGCTCTTCTTTTAAACTATATCTGAAAATGTTCAAATGATTTAACGTACGAACATTTTGTACCTTTAGACAAAGTTTTTTTTGGTACCTCACTTGAGTATTTCATTTTTCTGCTTACTTATGCAATGCCTAGCAGATTTATTGCACCGACATCCAAGATCAGGTTTATCCCACAGCTGCTATAAATGACAGGTGCTGGTAATTACCAAAAATTGTTTTTGTGTGTTTCCCTGATGGTTAATCCACATGAACAACCTTTTTAAATGCTCTTCCACAGGGTGTCTTTGTCTGGTCTTCCAACCAGTCACGGCAGCTGGCTGCACCTCTGTCTTGCTGTTAAAAGGGAGTTTTTCCTTCCTTCTGTTGCCAAAGCACTACTTCATAAGGGGGGGGGGGTATGTTTGTTGGTGTTTTCTCTGTATTATTGTAGTGTCTTTACCTTACAATATAAAGCGCCTTGAGGCAACTGTTGTTGTCATATCTATGGATTTTCCAGGTTTACAAAATTATTATTTTTTGATAAGGATGCAATATCACTTTGCCTACTGAACTATAGAACTACAGATAGATAGATACCACATTGGCTGCTTGTAAAAACATAATATCAGTTTGTTAATTATAATGAATTGATTAATCATAATTCATTATACTTTTTTATTTTAAACACGTTTTTGACAGGTTTATGTTTTCTGGTTTTTATGACAGGTGATCTCATATCAATCAGTGATCTAATAAGCAGTGTATCTCCACTGAATGTCATAGAGAAAGTATTGTACTTTCCACACCACTGCAATTGTTTTTGAAGCCTTTGCAGATTTATTACTCAGATATCACCATCAAGCTTAGCATGAGACAAGGCTTAGGGACTCTGTGGAGAAACTCATTAAAGTAGAAAGTAAAAAATTAATTAACTTCCCTACACCTTTGTACAGCATAACAACATTAGGATATTGGTATGATGTACATATTAATATCTTAAGAAGTAAAATATATATACTATAGTTATATATATATTATGGTGTGTTGGGAATATGTGTTGCTTGCTGTTTAGATAGTTTAGATAAGATGTTTGCTAAGATGTAAGCTGTTTAGATGTTTATTGTTTATTGTTACGTGGCATTTAACTGTTCTCTTAACTGTTCTTGTTGATGCTGCAGTGTAAATTCACCGACAGTTATTGCTGATGGAAAGAATGTTGTACCCTGAGAGAGTTCAGACGTGCAGTTATTGACACTCTGAAGTACACTGTGGTACAGCTTAACTGTTAAATAAAGAGCTCCCCCTATCTGTTTGGGGTATAACAGCAAGCACAACATCTATGTGGGAGCTTTGTTAGATTTCTCAGCTCACTACTATAAATATATATATTAAATAAGTATCTATTTTATATTGGTGCTTTAAATATATTATTTTGCACATTGTAATTTGAAACCTCAGCAACAATTTGAAATTGTAAAGGCATTTTCTCATTGTTCTCCTACTATTGAAGTACAAAGTCTTGGCAATTTTTTTACACGTGATATTCAATCTAAAATCCAATGAGCAACTTTGGAACACTTTGAAATTATTCCAAAAAAAGAGTCTTGAGAAAACCACATACGAGGGTATATTATAGATCAAAAGTTTAGGCAGTGCGCAGGATCATCTTTATTTCATAACACAGAGACTCTGCACAGATCTGCATCATGCAAATTAACAATCGGTGCTGCAGCAACATGGATACATCTTCTGTGCTCTAAAAGCAGTGGCAACAGCTGTTCAGGTCATAGCAATTTGTATGAGAGTCGAAAACAAAACAACCCAAAATGTGTAGCTAACTAGCAGTTGACATCCTCCTATCCCTCGCGGTCACTTCCTCCCACACCTCCAGCATGCATTCTCCAGATAGGCACGAGCCCCTCCACTCCACCTCCCCACCCCCTTCCACTTCCGATTGCTCAGTGGAAGTGCTCAGGGCGTCTGGAGTAAGGAGTGAACAGCTGTTTGAATTAAATCTGCAAGAGTGAGTCTAGACGGGGCCAGGTTTATTGAAGCGATGTTGACTGTCAGATTGATGGAAGACAAGGGGGAGATGGCTCGGCTTGTTACAGGCAAAGCCAAACTGGATTCTCTGCCTGTAAGCTGCTGTAAATCTTCCCTGTTTGATGGGGAGATTAGCTGTAATTCTGAGGACATAAATATGGTGTTAGCTTTAAAGTGAAGCTGGCTGAAAAATGTGAAGATAAGCATCCTGAGAGTTCGACCAAAAACCGTACAGCAGTTTTTAATTTTACTTAAACACAAGGTCTTTAGTTAAAATCTGCAATTAGGGCAATTTTAAAACAAATAACTTCCAGTAGCCACTACATTGAAAAGACCATGCTTAGTCTGCAGTTATTCAGAAATGCATAGGACATTAAATTGCCCACATTTAAAAAATAATTAATATTGTCACCAGTTTAAAATGTATTTTTAATAAGTAAGGTTCGTCTCAGTTTTACCTGTGGTGGGAAAAGTATTCAAATCAATCACCAAAAGAACCAAGTGTAAAAATAATCAGTTATAAAACATCATACTTGAGTAAAAGCACAAAAGTAAGAGCATCACTAGCAGTAGCAAATGTAAGTTGAGCCCTTGAATGAAATCCTTTATTAGATTTTATTAAATTATTACCACCATCACTTTGTATAAGAAGCATGTTAGTGTGACAGCTGCTTGAGATGAAGCTAATTTGACCTTCTTTGTAGTAAATGTCATATGCAGGACACCAGATAAATATTAGAGGTCGTGAAATTATTACTGGAAAAAAGAAACAGCTCCACACAAAAATTCAGGTTTTGGGCTTTTTCTTAATTCAGTGATTTTTGGTGAAATACTTGACATCTTACAGGAGTAAGTAAAATACTATTACTTTAGGATCATAAAAAACAGTCTTTTAATATCTTACATCAGCAATGTCAAAGTCATTTAACATTACATACAACCCACTGTAATCTTAAGCGGGCCACATCAGTGAAAGTCCCCTTTTCTCTCAATGTAAAGAAGTTTAACTTTACATTAGAGAGCTTACTATAAGAGATATATTACAAGAGATAGCTTACTATAAGATAGAGAGGTCCAATTTCAGCAGTTTTTCTACATGATAAAAAATGCTGCAGTAAATGGAGAAAAAAATACAGTAAAATTACAGAGAAAGCTTCTATGTCCATTACTTAAAAAAAAATATAGCCTTTTGAAATTGGATGATTCTTTTTGATGCAACCTGTAGTATTTTATGTGCTTGAAAGCGTTATGCTTTGCTCCACTACTGAGCATTATCCTCAGACAACATTACACTGCTGTGGAAAACCGTAAATGGATAAAACAGATAAAGTGTGTAAGCATATTTTAGGAAGCCTCACATCAGCAGTTTATCAAACCAAACTATCATCAATACTTTCTTCAACAAGATAGCAGCAGGAGCAAACTCTCGTTCGCAGTTTGCTATCTGTTGTCTCTCCTAACATATGCTGGTACCATGTAAGCATATTCAGTGTAGAAAAGAAGTACTTGCTAAAAACTGTCATGGTGGAAATTCAGATACATGGTGTTACTTGGAGGCAAGATTAAATTTAAATATTTTATCCATGATGCTGTCAATTGTCAACAGGGAAGATTTATCATGTGCACTCAGTGACTGCTAATTTGCTAATGCTAGCTAGCTTACTAAAGTTGAGTTGATTAATGTAGCCATCTTTTTAGGATAGGAGTGCAAGTTTCAGTCATCCAGTCTAACCTGGTTTGCAGCAGAAAAGGATTATCTTGGCAACTGTGCTTTTATGACAGGGTTACAAGTGTGTTCACTGTGCCACACTCTATGCTTTGCTAGAGCATGGCAAATGAGTGGTTTCTAGCCATTTGCACAGCCAACTGAGTAACAATGCAGCATTTTATCTTATCACACCTGGCAAAAAAAACTTCCTGGCACAATACAGAAACCTTGTTTTGTTGTTTTTTTAACTGTAGGATAAATTTAAAGAACTTGTGTTTGTGCTATAAGTTTCGTGCTGTGCTGCTTGCCAAAACAATATAGCCTTTTTGGCTAACGAAGAAGTGTTGACAAATTTTCACATATGACATGAAATATTTCAACAAGAGCAAACTGTGTAACTTTGCAATGTTGACTCCATATGTGCATTTATCATGTGCCAAGATTACAATATGTGTCGGGCATCCTGTTTTCCCACCACATTTCTGCTGTAGCATCTGCAGCAGTTTGTGTACAGTGTGTACACACTAAATGGCTGTGAACGCAGAAGAGGTGTGGACACCGGTCTTGTCTCCCCAACTCTTTTGAAAGTGACTCTGACAGTTTGGATAACAGTGCTACCCTGCTTTCCTCACTGCCCACACACATAAAGACACACACACCACCACCGCAGCCGCATTGCCTTCAGATGGCGGGCTTCACCGACACCGAGTGTTGGGGGCCAGCTTATAATTAACTTGCCTGCCAAGTGGTATTATATATCATCAAGGACTCGGCATTGGCCTAGAGGAAGTCCAAAAAAGTGGCAGTGCTATTGTTCACCGCATAATAAGGTCAATGCTGTGGCATGGTAAATTACAGTTATTTGTAACATTTAGACAACAAATGTGGTCAGATGTCAACTCTTGCTTCTCACACGGAAGTTTTTTGGCTAGAGGAAAAATCATCAGGGTCCTATTTATAGGCCAGAGCCAGTGAGAGCAGAGTGCAAAATAATCCTCTGTAATATATATATATATATATATTTTTTTTTCCCCCAAAAAAGATATAAAAATGTGAGGAGACAAGAGAGAATGGAATAGTAGGGACTTTTGAACCAAATGACGGCGATTAATGTTGCTGTTTTTGAGCTTGAGGCAGATTTTTCTTCTTCTTTTTTTAATTAACTCAGTGTGAGTGCACTCATGGTTTGATGAGTGCCTTATCCATCTAAGTGGACGCCCAGTGCACTCTGTCTCTCTTTCTGCAATAGTATAAGGAAACACAAGGTGGCGCAGCTAGAGATAATAATGTGTGGGAATCATCGGCGTAACTTTGTGCTGAACATTGGGGGGGTCAAGATCTCTGTCTAAATAAATAAAAAATCTGGGTAAATTCCCAGATGATTAAACATGCAACTATTTTGCTGGTAATACCTGAAGTGAGTAAAGAAAATCAACAGCCTATTTATGCAAGATAGTTCATCATTTTATTGGGGGCGTTATATTGGTTGGTCTGATTATTGGGGGGGGGGGTCATAACCCCCCTAACCCCCTGGAAATTACGCCCCTGGTTGGAATACGAGTGCGGGGAGATGTTAAACCAAATCTTTGCAGTTGTTTAACTTCTACAGATAACACAGGAACACACGCACATGCACACCGTTGCTACAAAGCAGTAATTACACTGCCTAATACAGCTTCCTGAAAATCTGTACCGATAATAAACAAGAATGTAATGTAGTTTATGGTTTTTTTTAAAAAAATAGGAAATAATACAAAATGTTTTCTGAAAGCAGAGGAAATTGTGACCTTGGGAGGTTGGCGGTGTTGCAAAATAGTATAAATGGTGTAAAATATGAGGCGAAACGATGTTATCATTCGTGAGCGTTTTGTATTTTGATCCTTTTTCCAGTATGATTGCATCACATACTGAAAATCCCGAGTTTCAGGGAGGTCAAGCACATCTTAATAAATGACGGAATCTCTGTGTGTGAAGGGCTGCCCGTTGCTTTTCTTGACAGCGGTTCAACTTGTGCTACTTTTATTTTGTGAATTCTGTGCAGCACACTGTAAGTTTGGTTTAGAAAGGCTCTATAGAAAGAAAGTCTGTTATTATCATCTACTTCAGACTTTTTGATGGTGGCACCTCACAAATGTACGAGACCCCATAGCGTCGGCATTCCAGATAGCACAGTTTATGAATAAAACTCCACTACCTTTGCTAACATGTCTGCGATACTGCACTAGAAAAACAGGAAACGATAGGCTCTGCACACAACAGAGCGGGTATTTAATCATAAAGTGCAGCTTTCAGGCATCCGCCCTCTAGGTCTCTAATGTGTGTTTGCGCTCTGTGTACCTGACTGCTTGTGTGAACTGCTACTCACTGCCTTATTGATAAAGAAAAAGTTAAATATTTTGGGAAATAGGCTTATTTGTTTTCTGATAGAGAGTTAATTTAGAAAAAAAATGTCAGAGAACCAGTTACCAGGCAACCAGCAGAGAAGCCAGGAAGGTGCTAGTCATGGCCAATAAATAGCCTTTGTGCAAAATCGCCCCCTTTGCTCACTCATTCCCAAGTCCCTGTATTATAAGCGCTAAACCGTTTTGTCAACTGTGAGCAGTAAATTGGGATTTTGGACATCCAGTAATAATGTTGCATGGTTACTGACAGATACAAGGACGCTCAACGATAGGTTTGCATCCATAATGCATTGCATTGTGGGATTGTAGCAGTAAACTTTTTGGTACCATTTTGCATCAGGATTATTTACAGTGGACACATTTGATATATATCTGTAAACATACTAAAAGCAGAAAATGTTGAATTAAATAAGTTAGAATATGATAATCAGTGGGCTTCAGAGGTGCTGCTATGCTTTAGATGTATATTTGAGTACGAAGATTACTTTAAAAAACACTTCTCAGTTTTCAGATTATGATTTTTTTTATGTTTATATTTTCTGTCTCAGCTTGGGTGTGTGACATCCTGCTCACTCTCACTTACAGCAGTGATCATCGCGCCTCAGTTCATCCTGCTGTTGCCGACTTAACAACTTTGTTACTAGATTTAGCAACTTCTTCTTTACTGTCTTTTTTTTTTTCTTTTAAAAAGGACACCTAAAATCTAAATGTATGGACAGCACTGCTCTTGACGTCTTGACCTCTTACCACAGACAGGGCTCTCTTTCTTTTTTTCGGCTGTGGAGCGAAGAAAAGAACCAGTCAAATTGCGGTGTAGATTCATATCAACCTTCTTTTAATATCGCAAAACAAGGAACTATCTGTTATGCTTTCCCTTAAAGGGCTCAATAGTAGGAAAATAGTTTAACGGGCCTTAATAAATTGATTAAAAAATATCACTACTTTAATACCAGATTTTCCAGAACTACAACTCTCTGGCTGTGGATCAGGTCATTTACTAATCAGAAGGTTGGTGGTTCAACTTCTGGCTGCTCCAGTCTGCATGCTAGTATCCTTGGGCAAGATACTGAGCCCTAAGTTTGGGATTGTGTTCACATGAGTGTGAATGACAGATAGAAAGCACTTAAGCCCAGAAAAAAGTGCTTGCGTAAATGTGTGTGGATGTATAAAGTGCTTTGAGTGTTCAACCAAAGTAGAAAAGCGCTGTATAAGAACCAGTCTATTTACCATAACTTGGCTAAGTACTCTCCGAACACGACATCACTGACTTTTTTTCACAGGGCAAAACATCTGAGGGCTCTAGAAAAGGTACATTTCTAACTGGGGAAGAGAAAGACTAGTTCAGACAGGTATAAGTCTGGTAAATCTTCCTAACAGCACACCAACTGAGATTTCTGCAAGTAGGACCAAGACAAGCAAGTTAACAGGTAAACTGATAATCTCATCTAGGTTTAACAAGGCCTCAGCTGTACTACTACACAGAGTAGAAGAACAATCTGCCAACGAGTGAAGAGGAGGATAGTGAAGAGCAGTAGCACCCTAACCCACTCCTGGAAACAGGTAAGTACACCTGATAGGCTGACAAGAGAGTTATCAGAGGCAGATTCACACCTGTAGGACAGAAGGGGGGATGGTGACACCTGCCTTAGCAGACTGTGCGCTCTTCAAGCGTCTGTAGCTAATCGTTTTCTTTGCCTGATCCCAAACAGCCATTAAATTGCCCATTAAGAATTTGAAGTGTAAGCTATGGTGAATTCAAAGGGCCCGGTTTTATAGCATTGCACCGACGATTAGAAGTGGCACCAGATGTGTGGAGGAAATGAAAGACAATAAAGTGGATTGGTGTGATTGGCGTGTAGTTGATGGATTGTATTGGACCTTGTTTTGATATCAGGTGTGTCATTTCATCGCAAGCTGCAGGAAGCCGCAATAAGTTGACTGACAATAAATTTCAAAGATCCTAAGCTGTGCAAAGTTGGTCAGACGGAGACTACAGTTGTCCTCAGTGCCTCCCTTCTGTCTCTCCCCTCGTTCGGTTGGATGGTGTAATAGGGTTGAGGCGATTGATTGATTCCCAGAGACAGATGGCATGTACCCAAGATGGGCATTTCTGCCTCTATCCAATAATGTGGTGATTTTTCCTCCTCTATTGGATTATATTACAATGAGTGTGTTGCGCTTATTATAGCCGAAGTTTGTGTGCGTGCGTGTGTGTGTGTGTGTCACATATGAGAACGCTGCTGATACAAGTGCATATGTAGCTATGGGAAGGTATGGACTTCAGCCTTTTCTATCCAGGTGGTACCTCGATTCCTCACGGACTCCTTAACTGTTCTGTAGTCGTTCAAAGAAGAACATTAAAGGTAATAGAGATCTAAATTACATCCATCCAATATTACCTTTGCCAATTACAATTACACACCATGGATTAAAATAATCATTTAAGTTGAGGCACTTCTTCAAGTTGAAAAAGTGCCTCAGCAGGTGTCATTCTCATAAAGTGCAGCATTGATTAAAATGGTATATTGTCTCCAGTAGGTCTATGGCCCCACTGCGCCCACATGCTCTCTTTTTTCTCCCTTCTTTTCTTTTTTGTGCAATGGATAGCTGCTTTGTGCTCAATGCATACAGAATGTGCAATGATCTTTCTATATGTATGAGTTAAACTTTCAGCCTATTGGGAGAAACACGAGTAAATGAGATGCTGCAGATTCTAAGCATTTGTTTTTCACACAAATACCTTTGTCTCAGTCATTTTTCCTCCTCCTGTAGCTATTGCCTCACAATTACTCCGCTCTAGAATTACAATAAACTAATTCCTGCCTGGTTCACATAGACTGTGAATAATGGGAGTGACAAAAAAAAGGGTCGCTCAGAAGCAATAGTAATATAGGCTCTAAGCAATGTTTTGTTAGGCTTGACTAGCTTTTGCAATTATGTTTTCCCTGCATCCTCCCCTGACCATGCACGGCCCCAGAACTGCAGAATTCTGCTTTGCAATACAATCACGACCGAGTCTGATTTAAAGAGACCTTATTTCATTTCATATAGAGAATTTTTATGCAAGCGAAAACGGTTTATCTTTGTTTAAATGAATGTGACTCCACAGATTGCATTGCACAATAAAGCCTGTTAATTCAAGTGTTTGTGCAACGTAAGCCCACATGATGTTCAGTCAAAGGAAATTAGGATTTACGCTAAAGGCTTCCAATACAAAAGATCTTTTTGTTAAACAAGACATAATATTAACATTTGCATATACCGCGCGATTCTTATCCTTGATTTCTAACACATTGAATTTCTTTTGATACTTCAAAAACTTAAAAAAAATAAAGGAACTACATTAGAAATTCACACACTGTCCAACTACAGAGGCTGCTCCTTTCAGGCTAATCTGAGGGGGGACATTATTTGGCTGTAAACTAGCTGTGCAACATGTTCTCAGAATAGCCCTTTGTATTTTCCGCCTTGCTGTAATTACTGCTAATGGTTATTTCAAACGGTGGTACCTTCACAGCAAAAAAAGAAAAAAAATGTCACCAAATCTTACTAAACTTATCTCACAGGCACTAATTACCTCAGCTTAATGAGTTACAATCAACAGATCTTGCCTGCAATCTCCCAGTAGCATCCCAGAGCCCGTATGGTTCAGAGTTTGGAGGTGGGGGAGTGCTGTTCCTTAATGAAACCCAGCATGGAGCCCCCCAAAAAACAGAACACAGTGATTAGAAGCTTACACAAACACAGAAAAGGCTGCAAACAGTGATTAGGATGTAATTGTAATCCTGTAAACTAAAGGGGATCTCAAACAGTAGATTCAGTAGAGGAAGGGGTTAATTAAGAAAAAGAAAACACAAAAAGGTTTCCCACTGGTCTTAAAAGCACGAGAAATATTTAATATTCATTAATACTCTTTTTAGTTGTTGAGAATAATTGGCATATTCAAATTATACAGATTGCTTTTTGAAAGGGACTGCGCCAAACAAATAACAGTTTTTTTTCTGTGTGCAATTGCTCAGCTAAGTGACTATTTGCAGGCACATCCTGAATATCAATACATGTAAGGAAGAACAAACATCAGTGTAAAGGATAGCATGACCGAATAATGCCATTCATGTTGCCTCTGATACTCCATCCTTTCCCGTTCTATTTTTATCATCCACAGCCGTTCTGGGGTCAGCGGATTCTCTCTGCGTGTGGTCACTCTGGTCATTACCGACAGGGCCAGCGCCGGGTTTCTTGACTTCTAATAGCAGAGCCACCCACACCGCAGCCTCACTGGGCAGAGCCCACCTCATCCCCTCTAGCTGTCGAATAGAAAGGCAGGGTCAAACGGGAAGCAGTCGAGCCAGTTTTTCCCCCCGGGGCCTTCTAATGATGACAGGGGCTTCCTGCAAGGCTCATTACGAATATCATCTGTGGGAGACTCCGTTAAAAGCATATAAAATACACTGTCTGGATGTACAAGCAGCTGAAGCATGTTCTCACTGGGATTACTGGCCAATTTACAAAGTGTGAACTAGAGCATCTCGTGGACGCTCTGCCCGCTCCTCAACCTCGGTGCTTCGCACACTCGTTTCAAGAGCTCCGAGTTTTAGAAAGACTGAATCCACCGACGTAAGAAATAAATCTTTGTGTTGCATGCAAATCGAATGCTTGAGCGAAGCAACAGAGTGCCGTGACTTTGGCGATCCTGTCAGCATAACAAGACTGCTGCCCCTGACCCCCAACGGGCCCGTTAGCTTCCCCCGTCCCTCACTGTCTTCCTCTCGCACTCCCCCTCTCCTTCTGCTCTTGTCGGCTGAGAGTCAAAGTTCTCCCTTAATCAGCACAATGCTCTCGGTGGCAGGTGTTAGTGAGCTTTTTTTCTGGCATCTTGATCACCCCTCAGGGAACGAGCTGGCCTGCGACGCTGGGCGCACAGCAGGAGATGTCATCGGGAGGGGAGCCACCCACGGCGGCGACAGAATCAGGCAAATTGCTCTCTCCGCAGCTAGAGGGAAAGGTTAGGGCCACAGGCTTAATCCGAGCGGCGTTTCGGCTCACAGAATTACAGTGGGAGGTTAGCAGGACACATGTAGCTCAGCAACACCGGTGTGCATTAATGTGGCTAAGAGAGATAACAGCGTGGCTCCGAACATGTGCGAGGAGGGTCAGTAAAGTTGTATAGATTTATTCACCAATAAAAATAAAGCTGGTTTGGAAACATTACCTCATTTTGACAGTACTGATGAATTAGCGTTGTGCAATACTTTATATAATCTGTGCCAAATTCGGGATTTACTTATTAACTTGCATTTGATTAAATCCATATTCGAGTGGCTAAAAAACTGCTACAGTGTTATCGTCAGTGTTACAACTCTTCCAGGAAGTTTAACGACATTCCTTCATTTTTCTCCCATTTGTCTTCCGATCCTGATGCATGCATTTGCACGTTTGAATTTTGCTTCATCTTCCGCCTGAATTCAACTTAAGAAGTGCTACTAATTGGATGACTTCTTCATAAATATTGTATGTAATGAAAGCTTTAAGACTGTTTTCACCTGAGTAGGTTTGTTAATGACTATTTCCATAAATTAAAGTTGGAAAATTGCATTGCACAAGTGATGTTAATTCCTCAAACATATTCTTAAGTTTTAGCAGTTAATTTGGCCACGCTGGCCACCACTGATTAGAATGGCAGCGTCGGCAAGTTAAGCTCCTGCCAACTAATCAGCCTAACCTGAAAACTTTTTCATATCGGGTTCTTAAAGCATTGCAGTGGCTTATGGATCTAATATATGCTAGTTTATGACCACCTTATGCCAGGTTCAGACTACACAACATCAGCTCAAACCCAATGACATAAGGCTTGGCTTTGGGACAGGAATGAAAATGGGCGTTTTGGATGACAGACCATCGCTTTAACTCTCATAGTGTGTCATCATGGATGAAAACGACACTACATCAGGGGTGACTCATGACATCTTGCATATGTAGCAGATATCAGCTGGTTGACTGCACTGTGTCAACAAACAGGAACAAGTTGCAAAGCTGAATTTATTATCTAGACGATAAGACCAAACAGCAAAATCAGTGCACAGATGGCAGCAGGCCTCTCTTCCCTTCCCGTCTAATTCTTAACGTAAAAAAAAATGTACATAAAAAAAATTGTTCAGGCATTTGAATGTTTTCTCACACTAGCCGTTTCAAACACAAAATTGAAAAGTGTGATAAAATTAAAATAGATATGAAGAAATTACATTCGTAAGTTGCTAATTGCTTAAATTTAAATTGCCACAAAGATAAATCACTTAAAATATATAGTCATAGAAATATACTAATACATAAATACCAAACAGCATTTAAAAGTATATTTTTTGTGCTGTAAGTAATCAAAAACATTTTATGATCTTATGATCTTTATGAACACATGCAATCTGCCCATTTCTATTACTACAACAACACTCCTGATGAATCCTGATGTTACAAAGAAACTCCACTTAATTGAAAAAACAAATTCCAATGTATCTATGAAGATGTTCACTGCAATTCTGAGCATTGAATTGCTGGGTAAAGGCGACTGGTTTCAGTAATAGATTGAATTTTGGAGTAAGTTCAGAAGTTAGGCAAAAGCACCAATTCTGAATTGAGTTTTTTCCAACAAACTCAAAAGTCACACAGAGATTTTTGCCACTGACTTGAGATGCAGATATTGATTCTGGCATACAGCATGACTCAGCTGCTCAGCTGACACCCTGGTTGGTCTCCCAGTATAGCACGGTGCCAGTGCAGAGCCTAGAGCTGCCTAATGCTGCCTGAAATGTAAGAGGCAAAGGTTGGTGCCTATAGGATTTTATGATTCTGTGGTGCAGACTCTGCAGAATACACATGCACAGTGCAGCAGTTCTGCTTGCAAGGTAAATTGTTGAGCTTTCAGAAGTGGTATAAGGAGAGAGAAGCTGATTTGGTGAGCTGCTCGACAGCGCGCTCTCTTTCCCGCAGCTTCTGCTGGAGAGGGCCCCGTCACATTCAGCTATCAAAGTGTATGCGTCAGCAATCTCAGCTTGTCATGAGGGCTTTGGGGAGAGATTGGTTTCTAACATCCTCTCCTGAAGTATTTCCAACAAGCCATGAGGCGGAAATGCGAGGTGATGCGCTCCTCTGCTCCTCAGAGTGAATGGCCCGCAGTTCTGTCAAAGGGCCTTTCAAAGGAGCCGTTCAGGCCCAGTGGGCAGATTTCTCTCGGGATGTTGTCAATTAAGACAGCGCCGCTGCTTCCATGAGTGTTTGTGTGCACTTTTTGGTCAACTCAAGCTTAGTGCTCATCAGGTGTGCCCACACTAATGACCACACCTTCATGTCTAAGACCGTTTTTTATTTATTTATTTTATCTATGATTGCTCAATTTCACCACATGGCTCAAAAACACAGGCAAACCTGATTTACTCCGGCGCTTTTCCTGCTAACAACACAACAAATTGTCTGCAGTGACAAAGATTTGTCCTCACCCTACGACAGATTAATGGAAGCTCCATTACAGAGTTTCTATTTGTTGACATGCTATTTGTGAAACTTGTGGAGTATGCGCATATGTGAAACCATTCTGTACACACTGGGGAGCTAATACCTCTGGCCCTCATGACCGTCTGTGCAAACCTATGCAAGCAGATATGTGAAGGTTGTAATGCGTTATAGAGGGTTTGTCCATCCTCCTTAGAAGACAAAATCTGCAATGTGTTTCATCACCAATAAGACCAGATTTACAGTTACTACTTAAGATTGATGTAATTAAATCTGTTTACATCATCTTTTTAAATTGTATTCTTCAATTTCTCAGGTTATATTTGTCTGATTTTACAGTTTGTTTGAAGATCTGAAACATGTAAGTGTGGCAAAAATGTAAAAAAGAAATCCGGAAGGGGGCAGTTACTTTTTACTGCTTTACATGCATCCGTTCCAGACTTATTATCCAAACTTGCCAAGTTTGTAGGAGTATTAGCTACTAGTGCAAAACCCTTAAAAATAAACAAGATTGTACCAACATTGAAAAAGTGCAATTGTTCAATACAACAGTCTAGCACCTTCTAGCAATCAATTCCACAGGTTCGCAAATGGACGAGTGGCCAAACTGGTCAGTCCCCCAGTCTCTGACACTTCTGTTATCATCAAGCTAAATACATTTAAGTTCATGGAAAAAACTTTTTACAGTATCTGAAATCAACCCTTCATGATCTGCATCAGTTAAGCAAACACAGTTTGAAAGGATATTTACCTGAAGTTAACAGTATTCTCGTTGTATCGACACAAGCTAGCATGCTTTCTCACATTAGCGTTAGCCTGTTTGAGGCCTCAGGTTGGATTGGATTTGGATTGGATGTGTAGGATTTGGATGTGTAGCCTCTCATGTCCTGTTTTTAGGACCAACAAACACTAACACTCATTATTATTTAAAATATAACTCATGCTGCAGTGACATCAATAGCATCGACCACCTTAGCATCTTTTTAGCATTTTAATTTTCAGAGAGGGCTTGACGGTGCGGGCTGTTTTGAGTTGAACTCGTGCCACAATTTTGGAAAGATAACATCAAAAACAGCAATCTATTTAGTGAATGCCTTAACCACTTATTTATGACAGATGAGGACCAGTTTATTTCCATTTTTTTTCTTTTTCTCATCTGTTGCCTTGTAGCTCTCAAGAAACCTCTGAGATGTAAGTGGTTTTAAAGAAAATGTGGGTCGTGTATTACTGGCCTGAAAAATCTGGAGCTCTATCTTGGGTCTTCCTCTCTCTGCCCTCACTCTTTCCCCTCATCTGCTCTCTCTTTCTAATTAGCTTCTACAGCGAGTCCAGACTGGACAGGGGCCTATAATGGAGCCAGATGTTCGAGGAGATTTCACCCTGCAGGGGAATGTTTTGTTTACTACAAGATGAAAACAACTTTCTTGCCCTCACTTTCCTTTTGGGGTTGTTTATGTGCAAAACCCAAATTTCCCCTCTCGCTCTGGTTTAGTTTCAGATGCCAAGAATCAGCCCAAACAGACATTTCATTTTGTAGGTTGTTACTTGGTTCATTGGAAAACCTGTCCAACTAAAGTGCTATTTTGTATGTCAAATGTCAAAAAAAGAAATTTATCATATTCAGTTGCATTAGCAGCACACGGAGCATAATCCATACCACTGAAATCCATAGTGGTTGCATCAGGAGCAAAGTCATTCCTTACCTGTTCTGTTTTTCCCTCATCCAACATAGCATGACAGCCATTATCCAGCGCAACACTTATCACCAAAAAATTGACACGTAACCCATTTCTGGGATGATTAATTTAGCTTTGGCTCAGCCTGCCGGAGGATCGGTCTTAATCAGCAGATAGAAAGAAGTGAGAGTGCCTGAGTCTGTACATCAGCCACTGCAGAAAAACAAATGGAGACACTTAGAATCAACTCCATCTGCATGTCAGGCTGATACTTGGAACAGGATTAGGAGGCCGAGTCGATGAGCCCGTAGCAGTGTCAGAGCTGGATATGTGATTGGACAGTAATACCCCCACACTCGTCAGTGTCTTGAGATCCGCTGAGGTTGTAATTGGGTAGTGCTCCACAGTCGAACAGCTGATAAGGTTGATTAGTCCAATTGCAATGGAGGGCAGTGTGGAAATTTAGAGGGGAAAAACAGAGACGGGGATGAGGTGCGCAGGGGAAGGACCAAAGTTTATGAAAGCTTGCAAAGCAGTGACTTAAGTCAATCACTTTCATTCAGTATAACTTAAAACACAGAAATATATATATATCTATATTGAACACCTCAAAAGTAAGCAATTGGTAGGTCAGTTGACTGCCTCATATTTAAAGCGAAAAATGAAAATGACTACCCATAAAGAGAAAGAAAAAGGCAAAAACCTGGTTGCTTTGAAAAGTAGGTTGAACACATATGTCCTCTAGAAAACTCTCACCCACCTCATTCTGGTCTCCTTGCAAGAGAGAGAGAGAGAGAGAGAGAGAGAGTACAATCACATTAGCATGAAGTCAAATCTGCCTTTTGTGAAATGCCAATCCCATTAGCACGTTCTCGTTTAGCTCCCTCTTCCTAAATAGAGGCTTTTGCATCTTTTACAAGGATGATGTGCAGTAAAAGGTACATTTAGTAAACAGTGAGCCCCTCTGGCTTTCCTCTGGGACTATTCGAGCTAGGTGGCTAATGAAACGGGTCCATAAAAACAGCAGGGAGCTGTGAGAGAGGCCATGTGGAACACAAGCTCACAGTGGCAAGGGGTCTCCCGGGAAGTGGGGAATGAAAGAAAGGACGATCCTTGTCTTGGGGAATAGGCTGTGTCTGAAGGGTCCAGCTGTATTGACTGTTGATGATTATGCTCTTGATTGATATTGAAAAGGTAAAGATCCAAAGCGTTCTTTTAACGGGAAGAAAAAACTGTGCAGATAAGCAGGGGACTTTAAGATTTAATAGGATGAATGCAAATGCAGGTAGAAATATGAGTTGAAATGCAAAATTCACTGCAGTGCTTTGGGAAAAATTCTAGCTGGAGGGAATTTTCTGCTTTACTTGGTGATTAGTCAGGAATATCTGAAGTCTTTAATTTTTTTTCTATCTTGTTATAGTTTTGCAATATCTTCTGTAGCGCTACACTTGTAATTGGGAGAAAGACGTGTTCTCACCAATGTAACAGGTTAGCCAAGCAAAACTGTAAATGTATCTCTCACTCCCATCATGGCGTAAAGTTAAAGTTTCCCAAGGTTTTGAAGGACTAATGAGTTCACTGAGTTTCACTGGTAACGTGGTTCTTCTTTAATTTGGCGAGTTCATTCTATTACTACAAGACACACGATGAAACCAGAAATCTCTTCTAATTATTGGTAACACCACGGAAGAACGAGGGGTAACATGTTCAAATGTAATGCATTTGTAATGGCGCGTTTGGTGTGAACCCTCCCGTTAATGAGAAGCTTTACCGTGTCCGAGTCTTGCTAAAGGCTCCTGGTCATTTGTATTGAACTTTGAGGATTTTTTTTTTTTTTTTAACGGCAAAGTTTCTGGAGTGTATATCGCTGGGAGGAAACCCAGCAGACCTCAAATTATCCTCCTCCCTTTTCTGGGTCTTTTCATCATTTCAGCTCTCTTGCACACCATTCCTTTACTCTTGGACATTTTACCCACAGTTATATCTGTTCTCGCTTGCACATTATTTTCTTGCTTTCTTCTTCACTCCTCGCTCCGGTCCATGCTTCTGCCAATTTCATGCCAGGCCAGTCCTTGGAGAATCACCAAGGGCATTGGAAACAATCAGACAACTCTTCCCTATTCCCAAAAACAGACCTGAGTTGTTTTTTTGTTTTGTTTTTTCATAATCGACCATTTAGTTTCTTCTCTGTCGCAATTAAGAAGCAATACATGGAAATTATTTTTAGACATGGCTCTCGTTTCCTATTTCGCATTTCACAGTTCAAGATTATTTATCTAAACACAGCACTGTGCGAGTGTGCATTCCGTGGCCCGGAGCTATTTTCCACATGGGCAACCGTGAAGTCATATTGACACTAAACATATGGTCGGCCCTGTTTTGAGATACACTTGCAGACTCCCAACGTTTCACTTGTCTTAATGAATAATACCACGGTGGATTCCGGCGTCTGGAATCAGTGGAATTTTTCAACAGCACCAACTATGCTTTCATGCATGAATTAACACTGGTGCATTTCCATTTCTACATGGTGCTGGGGAACACAACGGTTTGTAATTTCATTTGCAAAATTATTAGGGAGGGACTAAAGAAGAGACCCTTTCTGCTTGTAATAAGTAGCCCATTTTATGTTGATTTCCATTCCAGCTCAGCTGAGCACATCCCTGCACAGTAAAAAGATTGAAGCATTTGAGCAAAATCAATGATATTTTACGGTACTAAACCGCCAATCCTTAGTGATATATCCCTTTGTTATTGAAATGCATTTCTTTCAGAGGACCCTGGCTTCGTATCAAGAGTGGAGCTATTCCTGTGTGCACTGAACGGAAGAAACCTAATACTAAGTGACAGGATGGGAAATGAAAATAATGAGATCTCATAAATATAGTTCGGAAGACAAACCATCCACCGCTGCTCGGACAAGAGGGGATATTTCTGTCCACAGGCCCCGTTTCGGTGACCTCTGTGGTGTAGTATAGCTGGAGGAAAGGGGGCGAGAGTATTAAACACAGAAGCCTATATGTTTTCCTGTTTGTTTGCGAAGGTCGAATTGAGAAGCAGAATGCCGTGATTGCTTTCATCCCAAGCGATGCCTTTAAAAAACAGCCTAATAGGAGATGCACAGGAAATATGACATGAGATCACAGCCAGTGTTTTCTGTTCGGGAACCATCAGCAATATTTGACTCTGCCACAACGGCTTGTCGCACAGCCGAGTGGGTCAGAAAACCTCACTTGGTGGGGGTTTGGGTGGTTCTGCAACATCTTTTTTCCAAGTGCAAACATTAAAAATCCCAATAAACATTTAATTTTAAACCAGAATTCTTAGGAATAATCTTCTCGAGGACAGTTTATCTGAAATTCATGCACTCCCCTTCCTGTTCCATGACTATATATTTGCCTTCCAATAGGCTGTTTGTTCTCATTATCGTGTCCCATCCTCCCCCCGTTTTAAGTTGTCACGCCTCTCCTTAGTACTTGGGGATCTGCCCAGCACAGGAGTCACCACTAGTCCTGACTGAGGCGATCCCCAAACCCCAGCCTCAGCCTAGACCTTTCTTGATTCTGCCATTCTCTTTAAAGAACCATTGTCAGTCTAATTCAGGATGCGGTCCCTGCTAGTGAACTACAAATCTTATGTATTTTACAGAGATACATATTGACTACTATTGGACTCCCAAAAGGTTGACTCTGTTGATTCAGTTCATCTCGACGTAGCGTTTTCAGTCGGAGAAACGTTTCGTCCCCCGTCCAAGTGAATTCTTCAGTCTTTACTTACCTGGATGAATGAGCAAGCATCAAGACGATACATATTGGTCTGATTATCTTACACTCGCCACTGACGCAGCCCTTCACTTCACCTTTTGCCTGAAACAAACTGTTTCAGTCTCCTTCCCCTGTTTTTGCAGACAGCTTTTTTTCTGTTTGAAAACAGAAGTTTTGAATGGACACCTTTTTTCTTCTTTTTCCTTATCTTACCTTTTCCTCCTCTTTCTCGCGTGTGCATGAATGCCAGGCAGTCCTACTCTTACCAGGTCCACCTGCAGGTTTCACCAGATCATGCAGTTTTTGTAGCAGTAACTCATCAGGGTGACTGTAATTGTCCATGTTATTAATCGAGTGCTCAAATAGAGTAGACAAGCACATACCTTTTTACTCTTGCGTACTGTCGTCCCCTTTCCTACTGTCTCCTCAGTGTGTCAGATTCTCATGTTAAGCTCATCAGTGGCTGCTTGCTGCAGTTTCCCCCTGGAAGAAGCACCTGCCTGCCCACACTCCACTTCCTGGTAAACTGGGGACTGTCCATAGGTTTTGCTCATTCATTCTTTCTGTAATAAAACTGTGCCAGCACTACATGCGGTTCCACCAGTATTAGAATTAGTTTGAAAGCTATTCCATATTACAAAGTTAGGCTGAGCAGAAGATAGGATATTTGAGATACTGGTGTTCAAATTTTAAATACATTTTTGTAAGAAATCACTCAGGTCTTATATGTTCCACTCCACATACTTACAGCCTGTTGCTTCTATCAGTTATGCTGTTAATTTTTCACCAAATTTGGATAATCAGTTATAATAATTTAATCTGCCCTTTGTCACGACTTTCAATTTTTAATGACTGCTCTCAAAGTTTCTTTTAGCCAGCCCAGCCAGGGAAATTTGATGATGTCAGTGGATTGTGTTTTCCTTGAACTTGACGACTCATAACTCCAAAACCTGATTAAGGTTGATTAGCAGTTTGTTGAGCTCGTGCTTTTGTGTGCATTTCTGTCATGCATAAATCTTGACAAACGGCCTCTTGGCTCAACATAATACGCATGATGTAGTACACACACTGTTCACAGCTCTGTGGCCTCATAGCTAGCCGAATAACATGCTGCGTCTGACTTTGATCAAATTGAATGTCGAATGACCAGAAAAGCACAATCTGAAACTGCTAACTAACCCTAACATCAAGGAATTCCTCATTAGCTAAACCTATATATGACATATGAAAATAAAGTATCCCCAACACCTCAGACAAAAAAGTTTCCTCATATATTTCTTTTTATATGCGTATTCACAAATGGGTGTAACTGCACACAGTGCAAAGGTCAAAGCAGCTGACGTTTTCTATTTGATTTCACACACAAACTTCATTTGTCAAGTACGGGGGAAAGGTTTGCAAATGAAATTTAATTTTTCTCTATACAACAGTAAATACCAAAGAAATGAATATCAACTGATAAGAAGTTAAACAGCATAACCTGAAATAAATCATATTTTAACCCATTTATTATATTTTTAAAAAAAGTGCCTCCACAGTTATTTTGACCTGGGCCAAGGATTTAATCACAATAAGTGTCTGAACCCTATTTTGAATCACAAATCTGTTTAAATGGCCTGTCTGACATTATTAAACGGATGAATAATTCTTAATTTGTGTTTTTAGAGTGACGGAAGACTTTTTTATTTTGTTTGTTTGTTTGCATTAAGGTATTATGACACTTATTTAAGGAGAAAAGCATCAACTATCACACAGTGTCATGTCTTTTTTTACTTACACATGAAAGCATATCAGCTATAATGTGTTTTATGTGAAAATGAAGAAGTGAAAATGGCAAGAAAATTCTCTAACTGCTGAGAATTATTATATAACCATTAAACCATTAAATGCTTCATTCACTGCTGTATCATAAATAAAATCCTCGTAACTACCATTTAAAATTATAAACTTCAACATTTATTAACATTTAGAACGGAAATCATAAAAAATGCCAATTGTAAGCTTGCAAGTGTGATATATATGTGTTTCGCACACTCACTGTAATGGCAGCTCAGGTGCTGTTATGACCCCTCTTATAACCTCTGTTTTAATCTCAGTTAGCTCTGAGTTAATTTAATCTCAGTTAGATCAGAAAAAAATGAATCTGATTTGTTTATTTTTAGATTATTTTGTTAATGTACAGGTGTGTATCTCTATCAAGGTGCCCTTTGACCTCTGTGTGAACTCTGTGTCTTATGTGTGCCATATATGGTTGCTAATCTGCTGTTTCAAAGCTCAGCCTGTCTCTGTGGTAATGTGGGCAAATGTGGCAGGAACACTCCCGACAGTGTAAGGAACTATAATCAAATTTCAAGGTAAAAGATTGACATTTAGGGTATTCTCGCCGCTGTCGTTAGTCAAAATGAGTCACATTTGACCTGAACAGTGTGTAAGGGTTAAGTTCTGGCACAAAATCAGAATGCAAAAGACATCAGATCAGCTTCCTCTGTAAGTTAACTACCCAAAGACTTCAGAATGACATCGGCATGCTCACCATATGGTTCTCAAAGGTTTCTGGTCAGTTGAACCTGGCACTGACACCAACGCCAACAATAAATCCATCTTACAATGTACGTCGTGAAACGTACCTCTGCTAATTAAGAAAGAATGACAGAACTGGTACGGTAAAGGTTCGAGGGACAAGGAGCAAACATAAAGGTGCAGGTTAAGTGACAGGCCAGATGGGCTGAGTTTCAAGCCAAAGTCACTTTAGGTAGTTGCACTCTTTTCACCTTCTTCTGCCTATAATGTACTGCTACTGCTGAATTGGCAAACACAGCAAATTATGGTCAGTAAATTCAAAGCAGTACAATAACTTCACGAGGTCAGTTCTTGTTGGATTAAATGTATTGAAACAATGAATCTTTATTAGGGTCAGATACATTTACAGAGGTTGAAGACACATTTTTCAAGGTGATATTCGGGTAGTTGTAATTGTGTTAAACACAGATGCTTAGTTTAAAAGATGAGCTGCCTAAACGTATTTCCCATAAAGGACCTCTTATCTATTCATGATGAATGATTTTGAATAATAAGGCCGGGAGGAGAAAATAAAACAGCATACACTAATTTGTACGATATAAATTTGGGGAAATTTTTAAAACTTAAAAACCTGAAAACCTCTGACAAGGTAGCAAAGTACAAATACCTCACAATTGCACTTAACTGCACTTCAGTAAATCTAGTGTACTTTTTCAACTGCTCAGTAGGTCCACAGACAGAGGCCTCGCCTCTGTCAGTGCGCCCAAGGGCACCTGTGGCTACAATGTAGCTTGCCATTGCCAGTGTGCGAATGTGTGTGTGAATGGGTGAATGACTGAATGTAGTGTAAAGCGCTTTGGGGTCCTTAGGGACTGAGTAAAGCGCTATACAAATGCAGGCCATTTACCAGGCCATATTTGCAAAAAAGAGCTGTCACTTGCAGCTTGTCTCATAATTGCGATGCGTCACATGACAGGACCAATAACGTCCGTTTTACAAGATACCGAGCTGTTTTTCAGCATGTCTGTTCAATTAGCTAACATTTACTTGATTTGTCGAGTGTCACACATAAACATTAAGCTGATAATCAAAGCTTAACACCCTGCCAACACCGAAGCCACTGATTATGTCTCATGGTTACTTAGAGTTACTTAGAGTTATAAGACCAGCCCGCACTGCTTTGTTACATATTTTCCTTCCCTTCTATTTCCTCTCCCGATGTGTTTTGATTGACAGCTCCAGACTCTCCAGCTCTCGTGCGAAGTAACTCTGACAAAGAGTTTTTCCCCTTTTTTACTGTTTAAAACTGAATAGCTTGCAGGCAGAGACACCTGTGAATGATAATGTAAGAAAGGTCAATCCAGACATGTTTGCAAAAACCCCATAATAACACAGCCGCTTAAAAAGCAGAAAATGAGGGTGCGCTGTCTTTAAAGCAAACGGTCACTGAAATCTGGTTGTGTGTACTTCACTCTTTTTGAACAAGCCAAGTGCATGTTATTGACTGAAGTTTGCTTTTAAGATGAAATCATTCCAGTGCTCAGTGCAAGCGCTCCAATATTTGCTCGGTGAGAGTGATACATCGAACAAATTCACATATCCGCACGCACTCTCGCGCACATGGGCCACAGTACAGATGGATATTGATGACAGTGCAATACCAATTGGTGTAATTAATGCCCAGGTTATATTGGAAGGACATGGACAGCGATGTGGGCCATTTATCACCAACGGGCTTGCTCATTCCTGCCCCATTGAGCCGTTGGAGTAGGCAGGCTGAGCAGAATCTTAATTGCAGGCTCAACCCTACACCCACACCCTCAATACCTGAAGACATGGGAACAAGATGGGAAAGTCAAACAGCGAGCCAAGCCTCTCTCCCCTCCTTATTTTTGTCTTCAGTCATCATCACTTCACCTCTTCTCAGTGTGCAACGGGGGAGAGGAGGAGAAGTAGAGAAGCACATGTGTGGCGGAGGGAAAAAGCGCACTTGCGCACACATACAGGCTGCCGGATAAGTGAGTGAAAATGAGGGGAGTCTGTCACACACGCAGCAAGACTCGGAGTAGATTACAGAACTCCTGGGGAAATATTTCTTAGCCCTCAAACTGACAGTGAAAGAGGATTGACCATTTCCGAGCCCCAAAACAAACATTTACACTTCCCCTGCAATACATAGCTTTATATAAAGAGATGGAAGCACAGAGCACATGAAGCCTGAACGCAATCAAAAAAGAAAAAAAGGAAAAAAGGAAAACAACTTTCTGCCAAATGGAAAATCGACAGGGAGCTCGTGGACTGCATTTACCCCAATTGGTGCGAATGTCAGAGTCATTTTGCAGAAGATGTGCCATTTAAAATGTGTTTCAGCAGGAGAGATCCACACTGCTTTAAATGCACAGTATCAGCTGCCAGCATCACCTGGCTGTTTCTCAGGTTTTTTGGAAAAATTCCCAGGAGGTGTTCTACTTAATGCATTTTTTTTCTCTTGTTTTTTTGGATGCAGGGGTTAAGGTGGAGGGGCACAGGGCTCGTCGGTGGAGTGTCTAATTGAAAACATAAATGTCAGAGAAGAAGCGAGGCAGAGCATAGTAGGACGGTAGAGGAGTCGGGAATACCAACAATTATCATCGCTGTGTTTTTTACTGTGTTGGGCGAGTGAAAGGAGAAAGGACCTATGGGGAGGAGATGAGGCAGGAAGGAGAAATGAGGGGAAAGGAACGAGGAAGGAGGAGGAGAGCTGACGCGTTAAAGACGGGAGAGTGAAGAGAGTGATGGAAATGGAAAAAGCTGTAAATACAGAGGAGCACATGGGAAATGACATTAAGCAAAACCAGCTGACAGGTGAACACAGAGGGACCTGCACAGACAGCTATGTGCACAAATAGGTGTGGTGTGATTTTTTTGCATGTGACAAAAAAAAGGATCAGGCCAGTTCAGTCGCAGTTTCAGTGAAAGCAAGGAGAACAAATGTACTGATGCACACCCACATCCCTCCTCACTTCATTGTTTTTGCACATCATCACATCTCTCTCTGTTGTTTTATCATTACTTCCCGTCTCTAGTGACTAACTGTCTGCCCGGCCAGCGCAGAGTGAAAAATGCAAATATTTCTGCTGCACTCCACTATGAGATGCATAGCAAATAACACAGCAGCACACCCCTCTCCAAACCACCGGTGTCAATACAGGGGAGGAGAGAGATATAATGTAATATGATAGACTGCCGACCTTTCTCTGTGATCAGAGGTGTCAATTGGATGACAAATAAGCCACTAAGTTGGGCAGGAATGCTGATGGTGAGCAATTCAGAGGCCCCAGATTTTCCAGTCTTCCCTCAATTACTCTAAAACATATTGAATGAAGTTGACTCAAAACACATACATCTACAGCAGCTGTAATGGGTTTACGTGCAGTGACACAGAGAGGAGATGGGACATCTACGTCAAACAAATGCACACAACTTCTCAGTTCTTCACATGTCACTGATTACCTGTTTTTTTGGGCCTTTTCACAATTAGTAAGAAGATTTGCTTTGAAAATGTCACAAAAACATCAAGAAACAAGAAATTCTGGACTCTGTGTGTAACCGGACTCGCTGCTCTTAGTGTTTTTGCCATGAAATGTTTTCTTGAAACTGCAGGCCTTTCTCGCCTCCCCAGTTGTCACATACTGACACATTGTGATGTGCTGGGTTGCCTGGTAGCGTTCAACAGGGATCCATCAACATCTGTGGGGAAAAGTGCTGGTGTCATCACTCTCGTAGGATGGATAACTATGGTAACCGAGGATGTGTAATCATAATGGTGATTGGTACCGTCACAAATATGCTAGGAAATGAGGTTTGGGAGAAATTAGCATTTTAATGTGAAAGGTGAAATTCAACCCAAACCATCGTGTACCCTTAAATCTTAAACCAAACAAAACAGCAACAGAAAAATGAAAGCACGAAATATTTTAGCTTTTACACAGGGTTTGTGAATTACTTCTCATTTTTAGAACATCTTTGAGGTTTTTGGTTATGACTGATAATGGGTAAATAATAACCAATAACAGTAAATGATACTGTTATTGATATATTGCCACTAGCTAGATGCCAATAATGATATAGGTGTATTTTAGCCAGTGCGACTCTGTGGGCCAGATACTATGTGGTGCATATTTGTGTGAGGCTGCAAATGTAAAAATACATCTATAGGAGCGGAAACTTTACTGGTGAGCCACAGAAGATATGCTAATGTACAGACAAAGGCATAGTCTATTTAATAAATCAATAATCTATAATAACCAGCATTCATTAAAATGTATGCTTTATGCAACTCAGACCAGTGAGATGCAGGAGAACAGTATTAT
This sequence comes from Oreochromis niloticus, assembly GCF_001858045.2. Classification (NCBI taxonomy): domain Eukaryota; kingdom Metazoa; phylum Chordata; class Actinopteri; order Cichliformes; family Cichlidae; genus Oreochromis; species Oreochromis niloticus. The sequence continues at coordinate 18,765,032 of NC_031967.2, forward strand.
GTTAGAATTTTTGTGATATTAACCTAACACACTTCACATCTGTCCCATTAATTCCTGCCTTTTGACAGATGTTTTAGTATGATCCAATACTAGAGAGAAGTACAAAATAAAGACAGAAAGAAAAAACTATGCCACTGTTATTAAGGAGATAGTTGGGACTATACTCTGAACATTTAGACTGAGGACTGAAGAGCTAAAGGAGTCAGCTAAAGCTTTGTCACCGCATTTACAGCTTTAAGCTATGCAGTAAAATTTAGTAAAATATAGACATTTCTGCAGGAGGCTTTTGTAAATCAGGTTTGGATGATTCCTTTTAAAAACTCAATGTGTCCCTTTAGTGAATTCTGACAATAGCTTTTTATTTTCAAAACAAGGTTTTGCAGTGGTGCAGATCATTTCCAAAGCACGGCAATTTCCAGAAAGCAGGTTGAAATGTACAGACAGCAGGAGATGAGAGAAACCCAAAGTTTTCTGTTGCAGATAGACCTCTGTGGACCTCAGGTTTTCTTCACTGGACACTGCGGATTTATTATCACCTACAAATAAAATGTGTAGGCTAACTTCTTATTATCCAGCTGATGTGGTCAGTAAGGCAGCTGTCTGGTTATCTGCCTCTGAAAGATTTCCTGTAACTTACTGTAGTTATTATTCAATGCAATGGATGTGTATGACAATGGACTCCAACTGTAAGTTCAAGGATGCTCCAGACCTTATTGCAAATGTTTTACATCTAAGATAATGTGAATATGAATCAAGATAAGCTTGAAAAGACTAAGATACTGAAAATGCACTAAATGCAATTTAAAGTGGGTTTTATAGCTGCAATTCATGTTGAACTATGTTGATATATTGGAATATATAAAATCCTGTTGGCCATAATTATTCAGCCCTAGCATCAATTAAAATGTACCAAAGGGAAAGCGGCCATTGTTTTCATCTCAAACCATTCTCACCTGCTTGCCTCTATCATTTATATTACTGATATCTAGTGGCTGCTGTCAGTTATTGACTCTGGACACAGGCTTAAGTCTGCTTGAGTTGCTGTTGATTGTCACGGGCGTGTCTGTGTCCCTTTAACGGCAGCCTGGTGAAGCTGTGAGGACAGCATCTGTTTGTGGTTGGATGTGCATGTGCATTGTGGATAAACCTCTGATCTATTGTACTGGAGAAGCTTCTGGCTCTGCTTTCACTGCTTTGAGATGAGTATGGTCTGTGCATTTGTCAAAACAGAGCTAGCATTAGCAAGCAAATGACCACTATTTATCAACTTACCAGATGAGCTTTCTCTTACTAATCAGCTTGGCCAGCGTGTGTGATGTAGAGTAGTTAGAGTGCAGTTTGAAGAAGTTTGCAATAGTACCTTTAACCAAACCTGACTTAGTCCCTGCCTTTCTGTAAAGGTCACTGAACGTTACTGCGCTATGTTATGTGCTAACTGTCATATTGAGAAAAGAAATAATCTTGGTAAGAATTTTCAAAATTTTATTTCATGAAAAGATACTGTTCATACAGAGATTACCATCATCAGAATCAATATAGCATGTAAACCTACAAGATGTATCAACAACATAGAAAAGTACACCGTCTACTGCAAATGATTATGACATACATATGTTGGAGGCAATGCTCATACTGCAGCTTGTTCACCATAGCCTAATAGTGCTCTGAATCAGTCATCTAAATTCTGCTCCACACACATCCTGACTGACGATGTGTAACAAGAGGGGAGGAAAAAAAATCAAACTTCTGCTTTTCTTACAGCACAGCAGATGGATAGAGGAGACATCTGCAATGTGCACTGTGTGTACAATACATCTCTCTAACTTTCTCCTTCTTACTCCCTCCTTCCCCTTGTGTCTGTCCCCCCCCAACCCTCTGGCTAAACACGCTCCGTTGTATTCCTCATGTTGACTCGCAAGAAAAACTGTCACCAGCACACCAGTCCTGTGCCATCATCTGGCTCTTCAGAGGGGAGTGGTGGTGCTGTGTGCGTCTGCGTGATGTTTGCATGTGTGTTTGTGGGTGGCCTGCCATCCCTCCGTCTCCGTTGAACTGATTGGCATGGCAGCAGAGAGAGCAGACACTAATCTCATGTGCCAGGTTGGAGGCATTGCATGGGCTGCTATCACTTTCACAGATAAACAAGTGTTGCAGAAGTAATGCTGCCACAGTACGTCAGTAGACTCAATAAATGACATCGATCGGGGGTAGACAGAGAGTTTTATGCACTTCCTTTACACAGAGGAGGCAGTGGTCTGACAGTGAGGGTCACAAGTTCAATATCCAGAGAGTCACAAGTTCAACAAAAAGTGAAGGGGCCACTTTGTCTGGAGCAAAACTAGGACAAGTTATTGAACATTTCGGCACTCAGTGCCACTACATGACATGATGTGCCTCTTAAGCTGAAAGCCTGAATGCACAGTTGCAGCAAAAACGAGTTATACCTAGAGTTTCATTCATGGAAGTTGAAATATAACTGCTGCGTATGTGTACAGTTCTGTGCAAAAGTCTTGAGTGACTCATCATTTCACAAGAGTCTGTGAACTTCTAATGAGCTTGAAAGTCAATATTTGATCAACATCCTTTATTCTTCAACACAGCCCGAACTCTCTTAGTCAAGCTCTCTTGTAATTTCTTTAAGTAGTCTTCAGGAATAGTCTCCAGGCTTCTTGAAGGAAATTCAAAGCTCTTCTTTGGATATTAGCTGCCTTTTCGTTCTGTTCTCTGTAAAGGTCTCACACTGCTTCAATAATGTTGAGGTCTGAGCTCTGGGGAGGCCAATCCATGACTGATAGTCTGTGTGTTTTTCTATCTATAGATATACCTTCACTGCACTGGCAGTGTGTTTGGGATCACTGTGATGAGATTAAGCTGTTGATGGTTTCCAGTATTACATTGTGGATCCAAATCTGATGGTACTTTTCTGTGTTTATAATTCCATCAATTTTGATAAAGTCTCCAATACCACTGGCTGAAATGCAGATCCAAGGAATGACAGAGCCTTTACCATTAGCTGTAGACACTGACTGTTAATAAGGGTTTAAACTATACATTTCAAATTTGGATTAAAAAAAACCAAACACCTGTTGCCACAGACTTTCAGTCCAGGTCTTGTGTAATTTGGCGTACCTCAGCCTTTCCAGCTGCATCTCTCTGGTCCTGTGTCCTGTGTGGATTTTATGCCCTATTTCCTAAGCATAGAAGCATATGACTTTCAAATACTGTTAATTTGCTCTACATCGTTTTTTAGGTCTGCCACTTCTATTGTCCATCACTTATCCGGTTTCCTCAAATTTTTTTAAGGTCACACTGCACACCATGCAGTTTTTTCAGTTAATAGTTCCTCAGGAATCACTTCATTGATGCAAAAATACTATTTCATGCTTGTCAGACTGTATTATCTTTGGAAGAGTTTGTGGATTTAGCTAAAGAAATGGGAAGAAATTTAAATGACTTAAGCCAGTGGCTAATCAGCCAGTGTCCATTTAAAAATTCTAAAGACCTTCAGAAAAAAGGCTGTAGACCTACAGTATTACTCGAGGCCGCAAAAATTACAATAAAGTATGGCTCCTTGGAAGCAAAATATAAAGAAATAAGTGACTCGAGACTTTTGCACATTATTATTTGAAATGGTATTTGGTGTTAAAAATGTGCAGACCACAGTGTTACTACCAAATGCATGCAGTACTATAGCTTACTGCATGAGCAAAGAGGGCGCGCTCAAGCAGAGCTGATGTATGAATTAAATATTTTTCAACCGTGGCACTTTAGTGCCAACAACTATATTCAGGAAGTGTAATCTCACTTACTGCATGTACAAGTGAGATTGTATTGCCACCCATGGCTACATCCCCAGTCATTTAGAAAGCATCTGAAGACACTTGTTATTTATCCAGGTGCGTTTAAAGAGTTATTCTGCAGCACTGCTATTGTCAGTTTGAGTCACGGCAGACACTTAGTCAAGCTGAGTCTTTTCCACTTGCAACAATCACACAGCAAAGGAAGTTAAAGGTGTTGCTCAAGGGCACACTGTCAGTAATTGTCGATGGAGAAGTAGATCCCGCTGCTATATAAACAAGCATTTGAAACAGATGATGAAACCTGACAGCATAAATTCTCAACATCCCAGCGGTGACACAGGTGGTTTTATCACACATTTTATCCCATGTGACTCAACAGCACAGAGATGGGAACATCAAATGAGAACAGAAATTGAAGCCCAAATAGTAGAACTGTGTGATTAATACAGAGGATAAGAGCGTGGCTGCTGACATTAGGATGACATTGTGCACATAAACATCTGTTTTGTTTTGTCAAGACAGCCTGCTCCCAGGGGCTCCTGCTGCTTAGCGTCATCAAATCCATGTAGATTTGGAGTGTGCACGTGTGTGTGTGTGTGTGTGTGTTTGTGCATTACTATGCATGCGAGAACAAGTTTGTATGTACATGTGTTTGTTGTGTAGTTAGCACGTGACTCACACACACAAATACAATTTTCTTCTCAAGGGACAAAGGCAGCAAACAGAGGTTTTACCAAAGGGTCCAGACACACAGCCTCTCGTGGGATACGCACTGTAACACCGATCCCCCCACCCCACACCTCAAAATGCTCTCTTCATCATATTAGGTGTAGCAAAACAGAGAGAGGGAGCAAGTAAACAAAGTGGCTGTAGGGATGCTGCAGTTCACATTCGGGCCATGGGTGTCTTCAAGTAAAAGACAGAAAGAAAAAAAGAGGATGCAAAATCAGTTTGAGGTACTTTGCTTTTTTTAAGTGACATTAAATTTTGCAGAAGGGTGAATTTAAGTTCACGTCGCATAAAATTAGCGTGTGCAGCGTCATATTTCAAATACACTCAAGTCTCGCAACTCATACATCAATCAGAAAACAACAAACTGATCAGTAATTGTCACAAAGCAGCGTCTTTTGATACTAAGATTTTTTTTTATACAGCGCTTCTAACCTAAATACATCAACAAAGAAGCTGCCTTGTTCTTAGCAATATATTTATATAAATTTGTAGATGTATGCATGCATAAGTGCCTGAATGATTAGAGTTTATCCCCCAGAAATTTGGAATTTCTTACCACAGTTAGATATGTGTATACTTATGCAAAAGCATCCATTATAAATGTATATGCAAGAAACCATAAAAAGAAGTTCCATCCTTGTCAAGCATAAACTTTATACACAACTCCAAAAGGTGCTCTAGTATTTCTTTAGGCCTTGAGTTTGAGGATGTTTTGCACCGTGAAGTGTCATCCCTGAATTTTAAAGTAATGGTTGGTACTTAATTACTACAAAGTGATGTAGATTCTAAGTGTTTAAGATTTTAAAATGGAGATGGCAGGACCACACCTCTCGAGTGTAGACAGAGTGAGTGCTGAGACAGAGAGACACCATTCAGAAATGGGTAGAGTGGTTCACAGTTCATGTGTGTCCACATCTCTTTGGATGGGCTATGTCACAGAACGAGGGCAGGTGTGCGGACAAGGTGTGCAGCTCCAAAAATAGAAAATCAATTTGTGTCTGGCAAATTGATACATTCATTTATATATGCCACATATAAATGAATATATGAGAAACACTGCCTCATAAATAAACTTGCCTATATAGTAAGTAGCACTCCCTCCAGTATACTGAAGGTGCAGTGAAGCGTTTTGTATAAAGATGACAAACTTGACCAACCACTGACCTCATGAGACACAGAAAAACAAAACAAGACAAAAAAAGAAAAGAAAAAAACCCCTTAATGTCTCCTGAGGCCTTTTGCTGGTAGAAAGACTCAAGGTTTAAGACGAAGAAAGGCTTTGCATGAAGTATTTTGTGTTTTGCTTGCTAGTGTTGAGTTGCAAGGATCTGTGAAAAGGCGGAAGGAAGAGGCCACTCTCCCAGGACAATTGGCCCACGGATGTATATGCTTCTGCACTCGACCCTCATTCTGTGAATTGTATTAGTCTGCATGGGTAGCCAAATCCATTGATCTTGGCAGAAGCTGAAAGTAGCTAATTAATTAGTGCCGTCAGGGGGAAGGAGGAGGGGGTGAGCAGAGAGAATACTTAATGCAAAAATCTTCCACACAGCAAAGACCCATCCGAAAGTCACTCCCATACCAGTGGTGGAGATTTCAGGTTGAGGCCTGGCTCTGTACCTTATGTAAATATACCTATAATGAATAATTCATGAGCAAGTGTCAGGGACAGTGTTACTTTGGTATGCAAAAGAGATATGTAAATAGATAGCAGCAGGTTGGACCTGCAGTAGGTTTAAGAGATCACTGAGGGATCAATAGTTGAATGGATTGGAGTGAATTCATTTGCTAATGTATGTACACGTGTTCATGTCAAACACTGCATATGTGAGCAGGAATTCAGTGCACTGGTACGGACTGTTTGGAGAAAAGAAAGGCAAGAGTTGAAAATGCACAGACTGGTATGAGTCTATTTCTGATATGTTTCTAACAAAACCTAAAATCTGACATCTTTGTAGTTATAAAAGTTCTTTCTTTATTAATGAGCTGAGACACTTAAAAATAAATGATGCACAGAAACACTAGGTTGGCTTTTCAGAATTAAAGTTCCAAAAAGACCACATGCAAAGATTTTCTTTTTAAGTACTGTCTTCTTCGCTGCCGCTGGTCCTTTTATGGATCACCACAGCAGATCATCTTACTCTATCTCATCCTATCTCTTCCATTCTCCTCTGTCACATTAACCCTCCGTGGTCTTCCTCTTTTCCTAACTGTCCTCCATCCGTCCTCCCCTCGCTCTCTCATTTTCTACATTCATCAGATCCTCACAGTACTCCTTGTATCTTCTCAACGCTCCCTTCACTCTCCTGCAAATTTCCATCTATATCCTTAATCACTGAAACCATCCCTTTGAGCTCGAGCTCTCCTCCTAGTCAGTCCTTTTCTGTTATGGATAATGAAAACACCTGTACCTCAAATATATTTGGGTTTATGCAGAAATGTATTAGTGGACATCTTTATACCTGTTCAAGTTCATATCTGTAAATTTGTGTGATTCATTTTTACTAACTTCAATGCATACCCGGCACATTATGATTGTAAATCTGGCAGAACAGATCCTTTCCCTCAGAAAGCCTGAAGGAGGCGAAAAGGTTGCACATTTTCTGCTGCTATTTGAACTAAAACTCAAGACCAGCCAAAGTGTTATGTTTTCCCTTTACGCTGATGATGCAGTGATGTGCTGATTCTGCTCCTAATGCTATTTGTCAGCTAGACTTAGGATTTAATACAGCATCGCACATACACGTGCCATGTTTACATGCACTGAGCACCGTCTATCCTGCAGATTCATTACAAACCTTACTGGCCTGCTTTAATTGGATGGTCTATTTTGTTGTCCATTATTCTCTTTCAGTGAAAGGCTTTTATTTACAGTGTTATTCTTGGTCTGCTTCGGTTTTACTTAGAGAACTAAGTAGAATGAGGCAAACTGTTGACAAAAAAATCATTCAGATCACTGAAAAGAAGTGTGGGAAGTTACTGTCTTTACTCTCAAGACTTATTTCCTCCATCTGTCCCTGAAGCCCAGACTGAAGAGGAAAAACAGGCATTTAAATACATTGCTTCCTCCACTTGGAATCAGGTGGAAAGTCAACTCAATGTAATCGATATGTGTATGTGAAAATAAGTGCGTATATTGTCCTGCAGCCACTCCCGATTCAGGTGCTGCTCGGACACTTTTTCAAAACTACCTCCTGATTGCATAAAAAAATTACAGCTCCAACATATTCCATCAGTCACCAGTCAGCGACACCCCGACAAACTCTGGTCAGTAGGGAAGTTGCTGGCTGTTGCTAGGTGAAACTGCCCACAAATATGGTTCGTTAATTAATCACTTACTAAAATGTGCATCTTCCATTTGATTAGATAGTTGCTGCAGGAGTTGCTGAAATTAGTCACAAAGATATGTACAGTGCTGCACAAATTTTCCCTAGCAACCAGTGGTTGCCAGGAGGTTGCCAACCACTTTTCTATGCCTGTGTCACTGGATCCTATTCAAATTGACAACTCCACAACAGCTACTACAGTAAATGGCTCTAATGGGGAGAGTGATTTATGTTTCTTTTACTGGAAGGTTATTTGGTGTATTGTTGATGTTCACGCACTGCTAACTAATAATAATAACAATAAAAAGGCATACAGTGTGGAGTATGACTTTTACAAACAGCTCTCTTTCTATGCTTCTCATTTTGACAATCCTTTTACCTACCCGGTCATTTCTTTTAGTTTAACAGTAATGAGAAGTGCAGCAGAGTGACAGAGCTAGCAGGGCACAGTGGGATGGAAATGGCTTGGTGTCTATCAAAGTGTCAAAATGGAATATAGCTGTGCTGCACTCTGGCCTCGAGCCACAGGGTGAGTCAGGGATTCACACTCACACGCAGACAGATATACACACACCTACACTCATACTGTAAGGTCAATACAATCACTCCTGAGTCAACCGCTATATTCGTGATTTGGCCTCAAAGGGTGACTAAGAGAGACAGGAGTTAAACAGACAGACAGACAGACAGCAGAAACACTTAAGAATGGGTTCATTCTTGAGCTACAGGGCTCTTTAGGCACATAAGCAGGGCACTCTCACATGTGTGCGCTCTGGCCCTGCACACACAAGTGCTCCATTATACATTTGTCCACATGGGAAATAATGAGATCACTAAGATCATTCTCTTAGAAAAAGAAATCCATTGCATTTTCATGGCTGGTGCCCTGTGCATGCTAACAGCATGAGGCAAGAAGCAAATCCAGCTCTCTATCCACGCGCCTCTCTCTCTCTTTCCTCTTCCTTTTTTTTCTCACTCATTCCTTCCCTCCGGCTTCTGTTAATGCAAAAACGAGAGCACGTGAAGGAAATACGCGAGAAGCCTGCAGAGGGGGAATTGGGGGGAAAATTAAAAGAAGAAGAAGGGAAATCAAATCAAAAAGTTAAAGAACAAGAACGGATGTGAATTCCATGTCACCGGTTTGACGGCAGGTTCAAGTTTTCATATCTTCCAGGGCACTTTGCTTTTTTGTTAGACTTCAGCAGAGGCTAACTGTGGTGGCAGAAGTGAAGTGTTTTAATTTGAGAGTCTGCAGCACTGTGCGCAGTGGCAATGCGTGAAAATTCTAGACAAGAAACATGTGATATCATTCCTGCTGCCAAAGTGTAAGCAGTATGCGTTATCATCAAGGCTAATTTTGCATAATATCTCCCCATGATTCATATGTCAAAGACGATCCTCGTCACGAAGTCTGCCATAAATGAAGATTTCTACATAGTGGCCTTTCCCCGAGTGTGAGTATTGTTTGTTTGCATTATTAATGCTCTTTGACTAAAGGTCGAACTCATGTTCTGGGTTTTCATCCAAACGAAAGTATTTGCTGCCTTCCTGATTCCTTAAGTTTTTTGGGCAGGGGGTTGCACATTTGTCATACTCACATGTTTCAGATTGTGAAACAAATGTTAATATTAGAAAAAGATAACCTGAGTAAATACGAAAAGCTGTTTTATTATTATTGTTTGATTTATTAAGGGGGGGAAAGCTATCCAAACCACAGATGTGATTTTTGTTTCTTTCTTATTGTTGAATAATGTTGAAGCTTACCTGAGGCAAGAGAGCTCTGCAGTTCTTTAGATGTTGTTTGCTGCTTGAGGTTCACTGGAGTCCCAAAGCCTTAGAAATGGCTTTGTAACCCTTTCAGGACTGATAGATATCAGTGACTTGTTTCTCAGCAGTTCTAGAGTTTCATTAGATGGTGGCATGATGTGCTGCTTTTTAGCTTCTAGTCTATTTTATTTGGTCAGACAGGTTCTATTCAACAGGTCTGCCAGTAAACAGGCCAGTGTGTGGCTGGTGAACTTAAAAAAACAGTTGTTTTCAAAATCTCACCAACTTCCTAGTAAGACTTTGGCTGCAATGAAAAAAAAAAAAACGTGTTCATCATATGTCAAGGCCTAATTTTTAGAGCATAAAGTCTGGATGGAGGGGTTCAGGTGTTGGATACTCAATCATCTAGTCGCCTTTTTTTCTCAATCTTTTTCCCCTCATCTATACTTCCATCTATTTGCCATTTCTCTGCCTTCTCCAGCTCTGTCTCCCCGCTCACTTTCTGTTATGTAAGTAGTTCTCATTAATCACTGGGCAGCTCCAACTACTAAGACCTGTATGGATTTTTGTCAAATTGCTTCTGCCACATAAATCTAGCACATATAAATTTGTGTGCATTCAACTAACAACTGATGTGTGATTAATGAGCGTGAGTGCATTTGCCTGTTCCACTGCAGATTTTTTATTTTTTTTTTGGTCTCACAAAGCGTCGCATCAATACCTCATATCTGTAGAGCAGGGGTGTCGGACTCCAGGCCTCGAGGGTCGGTGTCCTGCAGGTTTTAGATCTCACCCTGGGTCAACACACCTGAATAAAATGATTAGCTCATTACCAGGCCTCTGCAGAACTTCAAGACATGTTGAGGAGGTCATTTAGCCATTTAAATCAGCTGTGTTGGATCAAGGACACATCCAAAACCTGCAGGACACCGGCCCTCGAGGCCTGGAGTTCGACACATGTGCTGTAGAGGGACTTCACGTGAATGGCTTTCATGGCTGCAGGTCACTGTGCGGAATGTGTGACAGCAAAGGTCGCAGGGAGTCTCGCGGATGATAACTGGAGACCTCCACACACTGGTATTATATCAGTCATACCTCCTCCCTGTCAGTCTACTTACTGTTTTTGTTCCAATGCTCTGACATCCAGAGCTTCTGTTACCAGGTAACATTTTTCAAGAGCATCATATATCAGTATCACACATAAACTGCGGGGATTATTGTTTATTGGGGATAGCAGTGGGCATACAAAACCCAGGATATGGACATTTGAGTCCAAGATTCTATTAGTGATTAGGTTAAGATATTATTTCATGCAATCTTTGCAGCATCTATATTTCTCCAAGTTTGCTGTTAACGTTTGAGGTAAAAGTGTTAAAGGAGTTTCCAAGATGCTGATAAAAATCAAAATAAGGTCATCTCACTCTGCACCTCTACAGTGCTTCAAGTTCTGCTGTTTTGTTGACATTGCTCCGTAGAAGTCCAGATCCAAACACTTATATGGACTTAAAACTTCTGCAGTAAGCAAATACACTTCTGTGCCAAACTGAGCCAGAGATCATGTTAAGGATCGCCCACAGTGCCCAGATCTAAATACAGTGCATTAGGACTCACAGGAATGTGCCCCTTGAAATCAAATGTCAACATGTACTGTAGTTCAGCTACAGCTAAAGCCCTGAGGCACCTGAAGAAGGATCTTTCATGGAAGTTAGGGAATTGTGGCTTTACGTATTGTGGCACACACACACACGGTCTCAGACTGCAGGCTTACTTGTGGTCCCTACAATATTTAAAAGTAGAATGGGAGGCAGAGCCTTCAGCTTTCAGGTCCCTCTTCTGTGGAACCAGCTCCCAGTTTGGATTCGCGAGACAGACACTCTCTGATTTTAAGGTGACCCTGAATCCTTCCTTGGTTACACTGCAATTGGCCAAGGATGCTGGGAACTTCCCATGATGCACTGCATGTGTCTTCTTCTCTCACCTTTTCTCAATCACTATGTGTTTATGCAGCACTCTGGATTTAATCATTAGTTGTTATTAATATCTAGCTCTCTTCCACAGTGTGTGTTTTGTCATGCCTGCCTCCCATCACCTCCAACTAGTCAGTTCTTATGGCCTCTCATCACTGAGCGTGGTTCTGCTGGAGGTTTCTTCCTGCTAAAGGAGTGTTTTTCTGCCCCACTGTCACCAAGTGCTTGCTCAAAGGGTGTCGCCTGACTGTTGGGATTGTTCTATGTATTATTGCAGGGTCTTTACCTTCAATATAAAGTGCCCAGAGGCAAATGTTGTGATGCGCTATATAAATAAAATAAAATTGAATTATGGCTTGAACAACATTCGAGGCAATAAAAATAAGCCTACCATATTCCACTTTATAGAAATGTATGTGATTGGCCACAAATTTACTTATATTAATGTATTTCTTTCAGAAAACATTGACTTCAAGCAGATTAAGTGTGCTCACAGGCTGAAGCACTTACCGCGTGTGTGTCCATCTCTGCTGTGAAAGCAACAAAATTAACTGTAATGACATCATCCTCAGGGACATGATCGCTAGCAAAATAAACAGTGATAGAATTTATGTGATCACAATTAAATCAAAGTTATTGCAGGAGTTTCCTTATGAACTTGTTTATTGTTCCATCCACAACACATAAAAAAAGTTTGCCCTCAATCCCTCCGTGCATTCATAAAATAAATATGAAACAGAAATCATTTTAACAAAGCCCTAACTGCTATTCCTTAGATGCCATTTCCCGTGGTTGCCCTGGAAAAATAAAATTTAAAGACAATAAAAAAGTCATAAATTGTGGATATCAAATAGCTTCCTCAAAGGTTTATGGTTGAATTCCCCTCGCTGATGTGATTTTAAGTCGTTATTTCGCACCAGTGAGCATAAATGGGATTGGAATTTATATTAAAATGGCATACCTCATGTTTGATGTTGGAGAAGTGATCAATGATTTCATTAATTAGCTTTACATATTTGAGTGTGGGGAATAGTGTCTTTTACCATATATTCTCTCTATCTTTCTTTTGCCCTGCAGTATGCTAAGGACGTACCCTTTCTTATCCTCCGGTGCCTGTAGTTTTATCTGCCTGCTGGTTCCACACTATCTGTCCTCATAGGCTGGTTGAACACGACACCGCTGCAGTGTGGACCTTCAATTCAGGCAAATGCCCGATTACTATCGAGGCCTCGCCTGCGGCTTGGTGAGGCCTTGTGCTCGCCCAGTGAAGCCTGTCGGAGGTCACTGCATTTCCAGACTTATTGGCAAATTTGTATGCATATGGATGTTTTGTTGTTGCAACAAAAAAATAATCAGGTGCTTGTAAAGCTATTGCACTGCTCTGCTTTGTAATACAATCACAAAGACAGCCTATACTGTACATCCCAATTAGAAAGACTGTAGAGTTTTGTTTTGAAGTAAATATTAATGTGCTTTATTATCTGAGCAATACTCTCACTCTTGTGTTTTAGCCTTGTCTTTGGCCCAGGGTAAAGACCCTGCAATAATAAATAGAATAAGTAGTACAGAACTTTGGTCACTGAAGTCCAAATCCATGTGTCTTTCTACAACTTTACAGAAATAGAAATATTGTAGTTAAATGTTTAAATACAGTCATTATGGGCATGAAAGTCATGGTATTTTTGGGCTTTTGATGATTTCTTGGTACTGTCCTATATCCAGGATAGAATGATTAGACTGCAAACATCTTAATAAAACAAATGCAAAAGTTGGATTTTATTTCGGATTTTCTCTAATCTACAAAGATTCCTGTCTTTTAAGCTTAGTCCACAGGATCATCAGCTCAAACAACTTAAGTACAAATGTTTTTGATGTGTCACCACTTTGCCAAGGTCTGGAAGAAGACTGAAATGCTCACGCTTAGATGAGAAGAAGTTAGTTAGCATATTCAGGAATAACCCAGGATCCAAGAAGGCTCAAGCCCTGCCATGAACTGGAAACTGCTGGAACACCAGTATCATTGTACACAGCGAAACCAGTTTTAATCGATTCTGGAGACAAGTTTTATGGTTAGATGAGACAAAGATTGAGCTATTTGGCCACAATTACAAAGTTATCTTGGGAAGAGTAAAGGTGGGGCTTTCAAACTGTACCAACAGCAAAGCCTGGTGGTGGTAGCGTCATGATCTGGGGTTGTTTTGTTGCCTCTGATCCTGGTACATTGCACTAAGTGGATAGAATAATAAAATGGGTTTACCTCCAATTTCTTGAATTTCACCTAAAATCAGCAACAACCCAGCTATGTCCAGAAATCTGGACACAACAGGACAGTGATCAATACATCCAAATTGGTTTTGGAATGGATATATCAGACTAACATTAAGCTTGGAATGGCCATGCCAACGCTCTGACCTCAGCCTTATTGAAAATTTATGAACTATGCTTAAAAGGTCTGTGCCTGGAAACCAATACACTTAATTGAACTCTACCAATTCTGCCAAGAAGAGTAGTTAAATATCAAGCCAGAATTATGCCAGAATCTTGTTGATGGGCGCCAAAAGTGTTGAGTGGCCCATGTACAACTTCCTAATGGCTATTTAACCAAGTATTAGGGGGCCTGTACGTATACTTTTGACCCTGTGTGGATTAAGCAGAATAAAATGTCAATAAAAATGGAAGTTGTACAATATACACCCTGGAAAAGAATAGTTTAAACAAATCTTTAAAGGCCCCAAATTACTGTAGTATAACGCTTAACATAATGTTTTGACACACTTCTATATTCTGTCCCTGCTTTGTAGGGATCTGTCCACATGTCGTCCATCTTTTCCCATCATCTCTGCCATGTCATTTTAGAAGTTCGAAATTTGTAAAATGAGCACAGCAAGTAAACAAACACTTGAAATTCACTTACCCCTTTAATATGCTTTGACAATGGAATGCAAGTACTAATTTCTGATTCAAGCAGTGAATGGGGGTAAATGGTAAACAGGCTGGTTCTTATGTAGTGCTTTTCTATTCCAGCTGAGCACTCAAAGCCCTTTATATAACTTGCCTCATTCACCCAGTCATACAAGCACTTTTTTTCTAAGCTTTTCTAAGTAAGTGCTTTCTGTCTAACATTCAAACTCAGATGAATGCATCAGATGGCAACTTGGGTGGGGTTAGTATCTTACCCAAGGATATTTGGCATGCAGACTGGAGCAGACAGGGATCAAACCACCAACCTTAAGATTAGTATGTGACCTCCTGAGCCACAGCCAACCCAAATAATGGTCAGGTTAGGACTGATCTTTTTATGTCAGAGTTTGGCTGCTGCTCTGTATTGGTCCATCATAGCGATTGCACCATTAGTTTCAAAGCCTTGCAAATCAAGACTTTTATAGAACGATTTCAAAGGTAGCAGCTCCAGCGCATGACTTCAGCACTAAAAGTACTAAATGTTGCAAATCTCAGTTTTTCGTGGGGATTTCTGATGTAGATTAAGTATCCATTTGGCACTGACACCCAGTAGTAATATTTCCAAGATTTTCATGTTCAAATTACCTATTGGTGTCTGTTGGTGTACTGAAAAGCCATGCATGGATCAAGGTAGAAGTAAAATAGGACTTGAGGCATCTCTACTATAGATAGATAGATAGATAGAGAGATAGATATGCAAATTTAACATCAACAATGAGATAATCTGTGTCACATTTGACTGTATTGCCGCTGCCTCCTGCCATCCAGTGATGTCAGGCATTCTTGCACAATGTCTCTTGTTCTTATTTATAGTATTCATAATATTCAGTCACTGTTTTATTCATTAAAAATAAATCTCAAAACAATTCATTGGTATGCATTGCCTAAACATTAATTACATTCAGATTCATTCTAATTTGTCTTAATTTCCCCCTGTCTCAACAGAAAAATTAATACTACCCGCTGTTCATCCCATGCAAGGCAATTCAAATTTTTATTTTTTTGTCAGAGAGAACAAGAAAATGAGTGAGACAATTTGCATATCAACATGACTGAATCCTAGTATGTCTTAGAAGTGGCATCTTTTGAAGACAAACATGGAGAAAAAAATAATTGTCGCACATAAACAAAACTCCTCGGCTTTGTGGAAGAACAGTTTTTCTCCTGTCCAATATTTTCAGGAATGATACGACACAACTCTACAGTCATGTTTTCATTGTATGTTCTCTTATGTCCCTATGACAGCTAAAGGGGGGGGGGAACTTTCTCCACATTATTGAACTTTGGAGATGTAATTTTACACTACATTGTAGTTTTTTATGAAGATGCCATTAGCAGTTTGAGTGTGTAGGAGAGGCTGCAGCAGGCTGTTAATCAGAGCGTAGGGAAAGGATTAGAATGGATCTCTAATTACCTAGACTGTAATCGCCTCATATATCAACCCAGACACAAAGGCAAGATTGGAAACCTATACTAAAATATATATGAATATACTACTATCCATAGTGATGACTAATTCATGTTAATGAGATAAAGTTATGTAACTGGATTATAAAATATCAGTAACAGTAATCAGTTACAGCTACCGAGAAAAATTAAAATGTGAAACGTTACAATAAAAATATTGACACACTTATGTAAAATGAAACATTCATTGAATTGCTTTGAAACTTATTGCACTGCAGACTTTGATTGCAGATTCTATTGTTAGACAAGGACAAAAATGTTTTTTCATGGCTGGAAATTCAGCAATAATTTACCTGTGAAAAATGAAAAGGGACCTGACATTACTGTGCAGAAAAAATATCAATGTGGAAATGCTCAATTTCAAAGAGATGTGAAAAGATGTTAATTTTATCCTACTCAGTCATGTGAACTTTTAAAAGTTCTTCATAAAGCAAAGTATATTTAATTACAAATTGATCAAACATAGAAAGTGTAATTATAATAAGAAGAGCTGCAAAGCTTATTATATTTCTTTTTTTTTAATCGCACTTTTAATACCATATGGACATGAATAGCAGACAAAGCTTCCAAACTGAATTCGATAAATTAATGTTATTTTTCTTTTGGAGGATGCAAATTTACAAGATCATGTTTAGAATTTTTAGTAGAGCAAGCCTCAAAACTATTTTGTAATCCATTTAAAATGTTCTCATAAATTTAAGCTGCATGAATTTTGTTACAACTGGATCAAATGTGTAATGTAAGTGTTGCAAACAGAGTCAAACTAACAAAGATAACTAACAAATCATTACCTTATTCTGCAACAAACTTGAGCTCTGTGGAGTTAGTCATAACAATAAATAAATAAATAAACATTTATTTTTTTTAAAGATAGGTTCTGATAAGTAATTTGTTTACCTCATGGTCAAAACTAAAAATGTAAGTTTAGGAAAGCAAAACAAAACTGTAAGATATTTAGTATAGACAGATTATTAGACACTGCTACTGTTACTGCGTATGTATGTATGCAACAGTCTGCTAACACATTAGCAATAGCTACCTTTACAAGGTTACAATTCATCTAGCATTGGACAAAAAATAGTAATTGTAGAATTAACAGTAGTTTGAGCAATTAAATGATCAAAAGTTTTTAATTTTTTTAAACATACACATTTAAAAAATGGAATTAAAAACTCTTCAAAGACAGTGGTTGTTTTACCATGTTATATTTTAATTTCTGCAGAGACAAAAATGACAAGCAATTTATTTACACAAACCTGTACAAAAGCAAATTAAATTATGTAAAATATCTCATAAATAGAAGTGGACTTGCGTTCAATACACTTTGCCATGTTCAGCTAAGCTGCGTGCATAGTGACTCATATTAAACGATGATAAATTTGTTCCTCGATTTCTATATCAACATCCAAGTCGCAGGACAAATAGTAATGGTTAATATTACAAATCTCATTACACATTGTGAATGCTATACGTATAGAACAGAGCACAGACCGAACACATACCTCAGGTAGCAACAAAGAGAATTTCAACATAAATCCCACCTGCTATTGTCCAGATTTTTGTACCGCTACCCCCAAATAAAAACAGTCTATCACCACTCAAAGATTATATGGTGTTGACCGCGCTTCTGCTTTCATTTCTGCTTCTTTTTCAGACACTTGCTCTACAGAGTCTTTGTTTTCATTTTATCTGATCTCGAAATGCAAGGCATCACCTTGCAACACCATAGCAAACCCTGTACCGTGCTTATTTGTAGGACAGGGTTTCATCATCTGCTGATATGCATACACTGTAAATCTGTCTGTACGAGTGTTGTGTTGCATGGCACATCCTGAGGTGTGTGTTCTGTCAGCCACTCTACCTTGCAGCTTTTTCCCCCCACACTTCCACTCCTAGTAAACCGTCACATTAGCATTTTTATCTCTAGGCTCCCTCAACTCTGAGCAGTCAAATGTCTCCAAGCATTTTTTTTAAATTTCTTTTTCCTGCTCTCTATCCCGCTAAGCTTCTAAAATCAGTCCTAGAGCTTGTTTCATGCACAAAGAAGGTTACTTGACCTCGGATGTCACACACGTACATGAGTGGAACACGACAAAAAAATCCATTATATCGTTATTATTTCTACCAACAAGCAACTTTTGAATGTACCCGCACTCATTCGGTAATGCACTAAGCTAGGAATGGATATTTCAACTAGGTAATTGAACCCAAAGAGCAATAGCCATTTGACTATTAGGCCTACAGGCTCACTGACATTTGACTGGTCGTCCTTCAACAAGCCTTTGACATCATGGGATTTCATCTAAGATATGCAAATGTATTTCAGTCCTTAAATGCCACCCCATCTATTTTTGTGAGCATGTCAACGTAATTGTTTATGCACCATTCCAAACCAACATTTAATCATACCGATTGGTATAAAAAGGCACAATTGCATATTTGCATTCACTCTAGTTTTTTTTTTTGTATGTTTCTTTTTTTTCCTTTTTTTCCCTTTTTTTTCAGAAGCACTCTAAATATACAAAGTGGCACCAGATAAAGAAAAAACACATAGTATACTGTAATGATCATTTTCACGGTTTTTGACTCTTATTGTGAAACAAATCATTCTGTGAGTTAAAAAAAAAATCAAGTAAAAGAGGAGTATTTAAAAAAAAGCAATCAAAAGCTTAAGGTATAAAGTTGATGAAAAAGAAAACATATGAAAGATATGGGTTTTTGTTGTAGCACGAGATGAAACAATAATGAAAATTAAGCATGAAAAATGTATGGAGGGGGTAAAAAAAATCAACAGCATAGTCCAAATTGTTTTTAGGTATAACAAAAGCAAAAACGATGAATTTCTGTGTTTACAGGGAAAACATTTTTTTGTACATTTTGTTTTACAGTTTTTTTTTCTTCTTCCTTCTCAGTAAGTGAAGTAAGTTCCCATTAAACGTGCAGTAAAAAGTAAGTATTTATGTATACAGTTGATAAGTATAGGAGCACTTTCTTTCAAACAACGAGTAGTACTTACAGACTATAGATTACCGGAAATGCAAGAAAAAGCATCTCCGGTCAAACCAAAGGGGTTTTGCTAACATACAAAAAGTTCCATTGCATCTTTTGCTTTATTACAGTCATGAGATTTTGCACCTCTGTAGCTGCAAAGAAAAAAAAAAAGTCACTGGAGACAGGGAGGCACAACATCTCAACATTGTTATGTGTCTGTTTAACTGGTCATAAAGCATCAGCTCTGTGGGTGTAATGGATGTTTTGTTGAGACATCACATTCTTATCATTCAAACTCAAACCTTCATTTTAAAAAAAAGAATAGTTCTTCGTGTATTACAGCAAAGTTCTCTCCGTTTTGTGTCTGCGTGTTATAAAAAAAAGAAAAAAGGGAATGCTTCGTATTACTTGCGAAGCTTTTGGTTTTAAATGTGACACCAAATTTTTCAGCCTGTATTCCAAAACCCTTCAGGAATCTGCTCATTCAGAAGTTGCGTTTTGATTGTTCTCCATTGAGCTGATTCTTACATTCATGCCCAAAGAGCCTTCGCCGTGTACTAAGGGAAGCGGCATGTACTACTGGTAGAACGGCTCTTAGACAGCCACTTGTGGGTTAATGTCACCTTGAAGGCTTGAGAAGAAGAGAAAGAGAAGCTGATGCTTGTTGGTCACATGTGCATTATGATATTTATTGCTCAGTCCTATCACACAACAACAACAACAACAAAAAAGAAAATAACAGTTTTTAGAAAAAGCTGTACTTGCAGCTGTTTTTAGGACCAACTAGGCCATGTGTATGCTTCCCCCCCTCCCCCCAGCCTATTATTGGTGTACATCTACAGTGGCCTATACAAACACACTATATACTGCATATCTGGCTCGTACACACATACAGTTTCCATTGAACCTTGACAATTTTAATCTCATGCCACACACTGTGCTTACCCAGGATTTTCAGTGAGTCAGTATAGCAGTGCCACTGGCCTCAGTTAAATGAATCTGCCTTTTCTGTATGTGTGTGTCTGCATGTGTGTGTTTGAGAAAAACAGGGTAAGTATCACAACTTGGTATAAATACTAGCATCCCACTAAGGTGATCCGAAATGTACAATTGTGGACACACATGCTGCTCTAGCCAATGCGGTTGTAGACGATGGCTGTAAGATCTTGCATTTATTAGGAAGGTTCGGGTCTCAATCTCGCCAATCAAAGACAAAGAACGAGAGACTGAGGAAAGGTAGCGAGACAAAAGGGAATGAGAGCGGTTAGCGCTGTTGCTATGAGCTGATGTTTATGTACAATGAGTGACTCCTGTAAGGAGCGTGCACACTGGTAGGTTAGAGTCAGTCATCGAAAGTTTGTCATAGTCTATCAGTAGGGTTGTTGTCAAACCACGGGGGTTACTGCAGCAAACTGCATTGGCTCCCATTTCCATCCACGAATTCCCACATCGGGAGAGGAACGAGTATTTAAAGCTTAGTCTTTCCCCTCCTTATAAGATTCGAAAGCGGTTGACTTTTGGTCTGCAACGTTTATCACAAACAGTAAAAATGACAGAATCCGTGGTCCGTGTTACACCATGAGACCATGAATTTGTCCAGTATATTACTTCAGCCACAAAACATCAAGTCCAGACACTGTTCTTTGAAATGTTAAAAAAAGGGCATATCCAGACACACTGTAAAGTCAAAATAGTCTACATGTACAGCTTTGTTTCTAGAAAAAACACAAACAGAAAAAAACCGATGTGGTCTCTTTTGTATAGCGTCAACTTCAGGGAATGGGGCCCTTAATGAGAACAAGGGTTAATGCATGCATGCACTGTATATGTAAAATGAGCTGATTACTGTACAGACTGACTGTCAGGCAGCAGACTGTGTCCTAAGAGCCCGACTCGCCAGTAGAACAACCTCAGAGAAAGTTGAATCAGTGCCCTCAGCAGTTCTTCCTCCTCCTCCTTTCGTCCAGGTAATGGCCGGAATTAGCACTTTAAAAAAACGGTGACTATGTTTATATATCCACAGGGATTTTTCATTAAGAAGCTGTCGCAAAAAAGTCTTTGGAGAAAGTTTAGTCCTGCCTTGCACAGAACAAGGGTGGCTAAAAGCTTCTAAAGCTGTAATGGTGGCGGGTAAGCAGCTATGCTTATTGTTGTGTTTGAATGCCACACGTTGTGACACATGAGGAGCTCTTCCAGCTCACAGATACACCTCCCGTCGCGTCAGAGTACCACAGGTTGTGGGCTTGTACTCCCCAGTAGGTGCAAGGGGGATCTCCTCGGTGGGGTGGCCCAGCACCTCCTCCCCGGCTCCTGGCGAGCCATAGGGAGGCGATCCGAAGGCCTCATAGGAGGAGGAGGAGGAGGCCATCTTCTTGTTGAGCAGGTTGCGATTGCGGTCACCCATCATGTGAGCAGCGGTGGGGTCTCCGTTGGCCATGGCGGCCATGGCGAGGGTCTCTTGGCTGCCGGGCTGCTCGGCGCTGCTGCTGCCGCTGCCGTTGCCGCTCATGAAAGTGGAAAGCTTTGGTTGTTGGGGGGTGGTGGTTGACTTGGATGGCCGTCGCTCGGGCGACGTGCGCACAGGCATCCAGCAGGAGTCCGAGTGGCCATACTCGTCACATTCCCGGGTGCACTTGCCAGTCATGGCTACGTCAGGCAAGGGCCGGGAGTCTAGAAGAAGAAGAAGAGAAAGCCAAAAGTAAGTGACGCTGCTTGTTTTGCTAAAGTGGGCTATTTAATGATAAAACTAACGATGGTAATGACACACTCTCCTACCACTAAGTGTTTGTTTGTGGTATGTGTTACATGATTTGGCTGTCACGAATTCCTTCATTCGATGCGTGAATCTGTAACTTTTCCCTAATGAGGTCATCAACGCATCTCAATGTTAATGAAGAAGGTAGAAAACAATAGAAACTGGTCACGATGGTTGCCAGGCACCCACTTCCACAGCTAATCTGAGTTCCAATTTTTCATCCCTAGTGAGTCCAATAAGGCTTTTACGGAGAGAGGTTGTTCTCGTTTTCATGCAGAACCCATACCACATGACAGAAAAAAGTAAAACCAAAAAAACAGAGAAGACTCCACTGGTACGACAACAGCCCCAAACAAAAAAAAAAAACTGTGGCGTGAATCAGAGTTGAAATAATGTCATGCTTCAAAACGCGCTTGTGCTGAGAGGGGAAGGGAGGAGAGGGGACCAGCGATGAAGATAGAAGAGAAGAGGTCAGTTTACACTTTTGGTGTGTTTAAAGATACACAATCAAGCCTGCTCTGTGTGGGAGTGTGCTTGTGTGTGTCTCTAATAATCGTGCGGCTGAGGATTTTTGGGAGAAGAGAGCACCGACAAGAGCCTGTTTTCTTATTTTGGTGA
The DNA here is from genome assembly GCF_001858045.2 of Oreochromis niloticus. Taxonomy (NCBI): domain Eukaryota; kingdom Metazoa; phylum Chordata; class Actinopteri; order Cichliformes; family Cichlidae; genus Oreochromis; species Oreochromis niloticus. The sequence goes on from NC_031967.2 coordinate 18,787,416, forward strand.
TTGGCAGACGGCAATCATGCTCTGATCTAAGTAGCTTAATAGCTTTGCGTGGCTCAAGCGCTCTGATATCCTCTTAAATTCCGTAATAGGAGTCTTAACAAATTGCCTAGCAGGGCGCTGGCCTCAGATTAACCACGTCTACTGCATTATTGTAGAAAGCAAATTATGTGCTTACAGTGCTAAATCAGGACAACAGGTTGGACAGAAACCCTTCTGTCAATAGCTACTGTCAGACTCTGTGAAATATATTAACCCAAATGCAAAACAGAGCTAATGAATTGGTTCAATATGAGACCAAAACCGTAAGGAAGGAAGAAAAGGAGGATCCCGAATGCTTAGACGCTACACAGTGCCAAAGGTAACACAAGTGCCGGTGTTATAGAGATGCTGTGTTAATGTCTTTTTATTCATGACCTGATGGAAAGTATGGAAACCCAAAAATCAAGCAAAAGCGAAGGTGAGTGCAAACCAAGCCAAGCATGCCTTTGCCTTTAAGAAAAACAACAACAGAAATGAAAAATAAAAGAGTTTGGACCATGGCTTACTTTTAATGCTCTTTTTCTCCTGTAAAAGACAAAAAAAAATTGAAATCAATCTTTATGCCTTTATGTCACGCATTTTATATATATATATATATATTATATGTACTGCATGAGAAACCTTGAGCAGCCTTCAAACTGTAACTAAAAGACACGCTGACGGCGGCACAAAAAAAGTTTTATGCAGAGCAGACACATGACTGAGGACAGAATGCAGCCGAGACAAGGACAGCAAAGAAAGGGGAGACAGATAACACAGAAATGAGGGTCTTCTAAAGTCCTGCTGATTTGGTTTTCAGCTCATCAAACAAATCACTTGTTCCACTATGAAATTTGCCTCTCAGCAAAGCATCTGATAGGACTTGAAGAGTGCCATTCCTACGCTCTCGGAAGCTTATCTCTGTTAAAAATCTGTTTGCGGTCTGTTTTCATGTCGGCATCAACTGTGTAATGCTAGTCAATATATAGACAAAGCCTCAGGGGCGTAAGCGCCGCTCGGCAATAAGAAACCCAAATAACCAAATAAAACAAATCTTTGTTTTTTTCCCATGTCTGAGGGCTCACAATACAAGTATCTGCGCCTAATGACTTGTAAACAGCTAAAGAAATTAGAAGAATGGCGTGGAAAATAAAGTGAAATAGATGCGAAAGCGCAATCACAGTTAACATGGCGGCTGATGTGCGATGTAAATGATAACCTTTGCTTCGGATCGGCACCGTGTTTTCTTCCTTCCTTCCTTCCTTTCTTCCTTTTCCCTGCCTCGCACCTATCAAGGAGACAAGCGGACACCAAGTACTGATTGTCTCGCTCATTTACACATAGGATTGAGCCATTAAGCTACCCACAATGCACAGCAGCTCTCCCGGGGCCCGTTTCGTGGCCCTGCTCCTGAATGCTCATCCAACTGGGTTCTCACCTCACTCACATTCACCAAACTACTCCACAAAAAAAAACAAAAAACAGCAGGGCAGGGACGACCACGCGCTACCTCCAGATCTCATGGGTAAGCAGTCAACCTTCGGCAGCACCGTCTCTGCCGCCCCGCGCAGTGAGATGCTGAGGTAGTTAGCCGGCACTCAGTGTGTTGTGCACGCAGAAAGGAGGCTGATTTTCTAGCCGCGGTCCATTGACTCTGCAGGCTTGCTAAAAATGAAGACCTTTCCGACTGAGCTAATGAATTGGGCTGCTATATCAAAGCAAAAATACATTTTTTTTCCCCTTCTTCTTCTCTCTTTCTCCCTTCACGAGCGTGACCTCCCCCCGAGGTTGGACCATCAATATGAAACCACTTAAATCCATCTGTCCTTTAGCTTTGGACAAATAAGTGCGCCGGAGCCGGGTTCAGCCCAGAGTAGTTCCTCCACCTGCTGGCTGAGGCAGTGCTAAATTAAATCTAGCATCACGTTGTTTGTTTATCTTAGCAAGAAGAGAAAAAAACCTTATTCCTTCCTTTTCCCACTTATGAACCCACGCTGGGCCGCTCGATTCCTGCTCACTCGAAATCTTAAGGATGTAAATCTGAACAATGAAAGCTGAAAAATAAAATAGTGTAATTATTGCCCGTTTGTTTCAATGGAGAGGGCGCGCTGTGTTGCTTTCCATACACACGCACGGGGCCCTTTCAAGAGCCAATTCAGAAATGAGGTCGTATAGACTATCTTCAAAGGAAAAGCCCTTGAGCCCACACAGCAGAGTCGCTGACTTTTTGTTACAATATTTGCAAACATCCTGCACACCCACGCTCGCTGACCACCATACGACACAATGCAAGTGGGTCAGATCTGGCGTGTTAAAAAAGCCTACTGCGACACTGACAGCCAAACAAGGAGGCCTCTCCATCCTGGGTCACATCCCCAGGGCTCAGACCTTTTATTTTATTGTTTTTTTTTTGTATATGGGGATCCAGAACTAGAAAACAGTGGACAGTGTGGATGCCCACTCTCTATATGGCTGGAAGACAAGAACTTTCAGCCGAGCGGAGGCTGGTCTGCTAATAATGGCCCACGACGTAAGCCATTAGGCCTCTTTTACATTCGCTCAAAAGGAGGCTTCTGAAGGATGAAGGGAGGAGTGCCGATAATGACTCGGGGATTGACAAGAGCCAGAAGAGGAACAAAAGTCCCGAGATGCCTCTGTACAGGCGACGCTCTGAGATGTCAGCGTCCCATGCTGCGCGCACATTTTTAAGGGGTATAAAAAGAAGACCTCCTTCAGCTGTGCAAGAAAAAAAAAGAAGCAGGCTGAAAGTGGGCCAGCGGCTGCACCAATCGTCGAGCCGCGGCTTTTCTTAGCGGGCTTTAGTCAGCCACCCCTATCAGCTGACTAGCTTACACTTTGGGTATTTCAAAGAGCCTCCGCTGCTTGGGTACAGTAGCGATTTGACGCGGTGTCTTTAGCGCTTGCTAAGATGTTGCAGTGGTAGTAAAAAAAAAGAAAAAAAGAGAAAAAAAAACAGCGCCAGACTGTTAACGCTTCTGGGCATTTGCACACACTTTACAGATTAAACTTTGTTCTGTCTTGTTTGTGTCAGAGTAGTGTATCGCGCGTTTTCACTACAGCGTGTCAGCGGGTTCATGTGATGGTCACTTTTTTTTTTTCGCAGCACTTTTTGAGGCTTTCTCATTTCTGGCCAGCAGATTCAACCCAAAAAGCCAAAGCAAGGGATGGAGGAAAAATGAGGAAAAAAAGAGGAAATAAAATAGAGATGATGCGCCTGCATGCATTTTTTTCTTCTTTTCTCTTTGTATGTGTGTCTACTCTGTGTCTTTGACAGACATTGTACTTGGCTGGATAGCAGATAGGGGTCGGAGCGGAAAAAGGAGGCGAAGGGCATGAGGGAGAAGACGCAGACAGGGATGATGTAGAGAGCGAGGGACAGGCAGAAAGAGAATAAAGGAGAGCGATAGAGAGCGTGTGTGTGTGTGTGTGCTGAGTATAGCAGGGTCGGGGCATGGGAGAAGGAAAAACAGCAGACTGACTGGAGAAGACAGCATGGCTGCCTCTGGGCCGTCACAGGCCAAACACACTGCCAAAGAGAGCAGTTCAGAGGAGAAGAGAGTAGGGGAGACAAGGGGGAGATGAGGAAGAATTGAGGACATTAGCAAAGACAGGAAAGGGGGGAGATCGCAGGAGGATAAAGAAAGGGCAGAAGAATAAAACAGAATATGTGCTGTAGTGTAAATAGTTCCCGGTATGCCACTCCATGTGTGCTCTAGCAAGCGCACATTAACTCATCAATCCAAAGCCTTAATTTAGCCCGTTTCAAGCTTCAGATTATTCCTCTAAACAATGAGGTCCTGTGTGCAGCCAGATGCGAGGCGCCACTCACCTCTCTTCTAACTCAATCTAATGTGCTTCTGTCTCACTCTCCTTTATTAAGAAGGCAAAAAAAAGAAGGCTGTGACCTCCCAAATGCCATTTACACCCGTCCGCATGATTTCAATTTCTCGATTAAGACGAGAGATAAGAGAAAGATGTCAGGGCCTTGAAGAAGGTGTCTGTGTGTGAGAGCAGAGTCTAGCCTAGAAACGGACATGTGATTGCCCTGCAGCCCTGGTGAAAGGCCCTCCCTATATCGACTTTTCTATTTTTGCAATCACTGCGCACAGTGACGGCGTACGTTGCCGGGTGTCGTTGGAGCAGCTTTTGGAAACGCTCTGGTGTCTGTGAGGAAAAATGCAAAAAAAAAGGGGGGGGACAAATGTGAAGGGGTACGAGGAGACAAAAAAAAGTGGAACAAATGAGCCCGAGTTAGGGATCAAGCAAAAAAAAAAAGAAACAACACCAAAGAGAGCTAGCGTTCCCCCCACAGTTGCTCAGCAGTCGTCTTTCTTGTTTCCCTCTTTCTACTCGTTCGCGCCTCTAATAGGGTCCCGTTTAATTAGCTGAAAACTTGCCGACTAATTATGGCACAGAGCGAGTCTCTCTGTGTTTGGCGGTCTCACTTTTTTTTTTTTTTGCAGGGCCCCTGTGGCACTGCCTTGAAGCTGAGAGGTCCTCAGCATCAAAGACAGACGGGTAGACAGCCCTAGCAGCAGATATGCACACAGATCCAACCAAAGGTGGGTTAGAGGAGGAGGTTGGGGGGTAAAAGGGAGGAAATGGAGAGCAAAAAAAAAAAAGAAGGAAAGAAAGAAAGAGAAGAAAGAGGGAGAAGGGTCTAAAAGGAGAAAATAAGGTGAGGGAGGAAATGTTCCTGGGAGAGAGGAGCGGCGAGAAAAAGGAATAGGTGCTAAATTATTAACGCGGCGACGGCGAGTTCAGACGGAACAATATCCACAGGAAAAAGCGATATTTGTCTTTCTCTTGCTGAGATGTTTGCCAGACAATTAAGGAGGGATGGAAGATAAGCAGCGGCGCAGGGGAAAACGAGAACAAAAAGGGAAGTCCTGGGGAGTAATGACCTTTGAGAACCCGAGACGTGGTGTGCACCGCCGGCGGGAGCGGCATTAACATCAACAGCGGATACTTCTTTTTGTTTTTTTTTCTCGCCCCTCTCAGTGGCATCTAACCCCGCAGTTAAAATCTGGCAAGTGCTAGGCCGCTTGGATCGAAAGAGCATAAAATAACAAATTTCCCATCCTGTAATTACCGTTCTACAAATGACTATTAGTGTTATTAGTAGTGTTATTAGTACTTTTATGCAAATCAGGCTCTCTTCCTGAGCCTACTTGACCCACATGTGCCCTTTTTCTTCATAACCGACATCTTTCTGCCTTAGCTGTGCTGCTCGTAGGCCGGTCGGAGGAACGCTGTTGAATGTGGCAGCAGGTGTATTCTGCACCTCCCTGAGCCTCTTGAAGTATTTACTCCCTGGGAAGGGCAACTAAAGGAATATTCTGGATCGCCCCCCGCCTCACCACCACCAAAACCTTGCCTTGAGAGGTGCAAGACAAGCTGGAGGAAAACCTGACAGTAAGAGGAGAGACTGAGGGAGAGGAACATGAGCATAAAGCTCTGATCAGGTTTCGCAGTGAGCTGTGGCCTCCCTTTTCCTCATTTCCCTAGATACCTAACCTCTGTGGTGAACAATGTCGTAAACATTTGAAAAAATATACACACAAAGCCATCGAGAACTTATGGGAGGATCTTTTTCTAGGTCACCGTATAGACAGGTAGAAGATATCACCGCTTTCATTTCCATTTCACGTTTGCAGCCTGCAGCCTATACGCTAACAAGCACTACAATAAGGCTGCAAGTGGGCATTATGGGTATGATATGGACTGCTTTTCTCTTTCAGCAGGGTCAATACTCTTTCCGCAATAATGAATGTACTGCGGCTTGCTCCTGAGGTAATTAATTGAGGAGAGATTAACTAGCATAATTTCATTCTGGTGACGATCTCTCAGCCAATTATCAAATGCAGTCTCGCGCTCTCCCCCTACCCTCTGCACATGTCCTCCCTCCCTGGGTCTCTGCCTCTCTCGGCCCATTTGAACACTCAGCACTCAAAGCCAAAGACCCCCATAAATAAAGCGTCCCAGCCTGTCACGCTCCCTCACTCATCTTGCGAGCACGCAGACTTGTGTGCAAGTGCACATACGAGCGCAGGCGAAGCCTCTTTGTACAGCAGGTGGTTGTCATGTTTGGCTGGGAGCATATTCGCTCTCTCTCTCTCAGGTAAAAGCCTGAATGTAGACACAACAAACTGTGTCATCTGTGCACTTCTGACCCAACTATCTATAAGGAGAGCGACTGCAAGATGATGTGGCGAGGAGAGGAGGCGAGTGACTCATCCACGCTCCTAATAAGACTGATGAGGCTGGCTTCCTGCCATTTACACACACACACACACACACTAAAGTCTACTGAAACAACTCAAAAAAGCTTCCAAGCTACGCCCAACAAACCCAGAATCTTACAACAAGGCGATTTTCTCATCAGGCTTTCATATTAGCATTGTAGCAGTTATAATCACCTTTACGAGCAGCGACTCAACACATTCTTATACGCAGTTTGTTTCCGCTTGAAAAACACCCAATTACAATATATAATAAAGTATTACCACCACTTTCCCCAGCATGCTACTCTGAGCTCACACAGAACACTCTGGAAGCCCCGTGTGAGGATTAGAATTAGCCGCTCTGCTATGGTGAACACATGCAGCACATGCTAGCAACCGATAAAACAACAACACGGCGCCGCGCTCGCACAGGCGCTGGCGATTTCTTTCCCGCCGTAGCAAACTTCACAGAAGCATTATGGGTTATGCCTAAAATGAGAAGACGAGCGCGCTACGTCACCTGACGGGGCGGACACAAGAACGCACATCGGTGTACAAAATGGCAAGGGCCCGCTAGGCAGCTGCGAGAGCGTTAGCGAGGGTTTCAATCAGTTAAAAATGTGTGTTTTCCTTCTGTTTTTTTTTATTGTTTACTATTCCTATAAATTATCCCCTCTCTCTCTCACTAACACACACACACACACTCCATCCCAGCCGCCCCTTCTCTCTCTCTCTCTCTCTCCAGTCTTTAGAAAAAGAAGTGTCATTGCTTCCCCTCCACTGTTACTCTTATCGCACACTCCCAGACACACTCACACAATAGCCTGTTTTACACCATTAAATGGTTATTTGTCAAAATACAATTTCAATTAAATCCTCCCTAAAATAAAAAAAAGAGAAGAAAAAAGAAAACTCTGTGATTTGTGCTTTTTTTTAGTGACTGTACTATTAAAAGAAAACATCTAAGTCATAGGATTTCATGGACGTACTGTAGGTCCACATGGAGAAAGAGCTACAAACTATAAGCAGGCTGCTGCTCAGAAGATGGGCACATTTGAGAAAAAAAAAAAAAAGTTATCTGATACGGTTTAAAAAGAACACATTTCATGTTCAGCGCACGCTCTTTAAGAGAAAGTACAATATCTTACCACGTGGCGAGGACGCGTGCACGTCAGCAGCAAATCTGCATCAGAATTATTCATCCCGTTTGCTGGAAAGATTCGTCGTGACCCACATATCTCAGATTATGTTCATGCATTGCGTCATCTTTATTTAAAAAAATAAACGACCCTATTTGAAATAACAAAAGACCAAAAGAAAAAAAAAAGCCCACATAAGTAATCTCCGCACGAAACGTCTAAAACAAAGGCTCCACTTGTAATAAGTAGTTAGCAGCAGCAGGCGAGCTAGTTAGCTTGTGAGTCAGCCAAATAACACCTACTATCTACCATTCTTGTCATCCTGTGTGTGGTAATTAGCTCTCAGCTGCTAGCACATTCTAGGCCAGAGTGAGCCGGGCATGGTGAGTCACCACCTTAATGGAAAGCTAGTGGTGGAAATGTGGAGGGGGTAATTATGCTGACCTAAAGGGACAGGCTTTCAGTTTTTCACCATGTAGGCTCATAAACAGGCAAAGTGAGCTCCACTCCGGGGCAGGAAAGGCAAATTATCTGGGGCCTGTGTTTCCCAGAGGGATTTGTTTTCCGTGTTTCAGCAGGTCCTGAAAGCATGATGGACTTTTGTGTTCTACCTAAAAAACTCTGAGGGGAAACAGAGCTGACCAGGTTCTGCTGATTTAAGGAGGAATAAAAGTTGGTTTTCTTTCTTTTTTTGGAAAGCCGAGCCTATTAGCAAGTGCAAGTTTGAGCGGGCGGTGAATACGGTGCATGTTAAACTAATAGCAGATTCAATATCTACTTTAAAATAAAGGTTAGAAAATGATGTGATAATGATGTGATTGGTTGGGACACCTGTTGCTGTGTCCCATGGGATCTCGTTGTATGTCGTTTTGGCTACTTATCCTTTCCCTCTAGTTTGACTTTTTTTTAAAGATATGTGAATATGTAGTAATGCTACAAGACATAGTCTTACACTTTAATGACCTGGAAAACCAAACAACCGCTCAGACAGATTTTGGAGAATTTCCCCAGCAGAACAGGCAGAACACCTACTGGGAAGGTTAAAAAACAAACTGCAACAAATGGCTGTGCAGAGTGCAGCCCCTGATGAAAGTGCTAAAAGGATGTGCCAGTCAGCAAATAGGTTCTCCAGCACCTCTTTAATGTATCCTTGAGTCTGACCAGGGTGCCTCTGCTGTGCAAAACCTCCCGCGGTGTTTGAGTGTTCAAGAATGAAAGCGAAAGCTTCAGTGACAGCATTAAGGCCTCATCCTAGACTATGGCAGACATCTAGTGAAAAGGTCTTAATAAGCCACTTCTGCATACTGCTTATATGTACAAAACATATCCAGATGTACCGTGCACTGACAAAAAGTCACTTATTTCAACAGAAGAGCTCAGTGGGAATGGAGAGCTTTGATTTCTTGAGTGCCTTAAACACTCTCCAGCTACTCTTGCTCAGGCTGAAGCTCACAGCGATACAGCCTGATAACGCCAAGGTGTCCTGGATTATAGACTATCTCGCAGATAGGCCACAGTTTGTTCCCTTCTGGAGCAATATATTGGATTTGCTTCTGCAGTGAGGCACCGTGCTGTCACCTGCCTTATTCGCAATCTATCTTTTGACTTGAGACTCAACTGTGGGTCACACCACCTCCAGATTTTCACTGATGATTCCTCCATTATGGAGTGCATCCAGAGAAGAGGAGAGATGGTGGGTCTGGTTGACAGTCTGTATCTGTTGCATGTGAATATCTGTATGATACAAGAGACGAACAAAGAGTTTCGATCAGAGATGCCAAAAATAAGGCCCGGGGGCCACAATCAGTCCAATAAAGACACCAATCGGGAGCCACTGGAGAGCATTATTGGAAATTTTGGACTTTTAACTGTATTCTTAAAATTTTTAACACCTTATCATTACTGATAAAGACCTCCCACTTGCCCATTCATGCTACACCAAAGTAATTAGGTGATGGAAAGCTAGTGGCACACTATCCATTGCACACATGGATGCACTTTTTTGTAATTTTACCTGTTTTTTTCTTACAATTTAGGAGTCGAGCTGACAGATTTCTTTCATTAAGTACAGCAGCATTTCTATAACTTGTAGAAAACACTGAAGCTGCACTGCTTTTTCTTATATTAAGATATCTCAAGGATTACATGTGTAATTAGACTTCTTTAGACTGACAGATATGGGGAGTTTCTGGCCCACTTTAGATCAAAGTGGGCTGTATGTGGCCCACGATGTAAAATGAGTTTGACATGACTGGTTAAGATGAATGAGGCACAGTGACACCTGTCGTCAGCACAGCATATGCCTGTGTGATATTTTTCTTTGTGACTTTCTTTCTCATTTGAAATGTAACATATATTACTGCAACGCACAGCTTGAAAGCAGCGTGTGCAGTACCCGTGTCTTCTCCCTAGAGGTTTTGCATGTTGGAGCAAATTATTCAGGAGGAAGAAGCAAAGCGTCAATCCAGGCATTTCTATCCGGTGCTTTTGCGTCGCCAGCTGAGGGGAGTGTCAGTAACAGTGGCACACCACATTTTAAACTTTCATCACCACATGTCTTTTCAGCAATAAGTGCCACAGGGAGACAACAAGGTTCTTCTTAGTCATCGCTCAAAAGTTGCTTTCCGTCCCTGCATCTCCAAATCTAGACGTGAATGCATGTGACACGTTAACATTTGCACGCTTCACACTGGTGAACAAGAAAAGGCTCAGACCGGAAGTGAAGCGTGCTCTGGATTTAAGTTACTACCCATGCCCTGCCTTCAACTCACAATGCACACCCCTTTTTTAACTGGCCAGTTTAGCAATATAGAAACGCAGTGCCACAGCTGGAGCCATACATAGTGTATTATTTAAAGCACCAGGGGCCCAATTTGTCACTCTGGCGGGCTCATCACAGGCGAACATCCTTTATGAAATGCACTTTTCACGCTGCCTGTCAGAGGGATCAAAGCAGCCTTGGCTGTTTCTCCCTCTTCAGATTCTCTGCTCCGATTCCCACTGACAAAATGAGTCAATTTAAACCAAATGGATCCCCTATCAAAATAAAGAGAGTGCGTGAGATAGAAAGATAGCAAGAAAGACAATCATTTTGCAGGCAGATGAAGTACAGACAGGTGGGCAGCCACTAGTGAACATCTACAGCTGTTGGATGTGGGATAGAAACGCTATCATTACAGAAGGACGAAGGCAGTTTTTTCAGCTGAACTGAGTAAATGGTCACATATATTGCATGATAGAAACAGTTTAGCCTCTCAGCTCTTTCTGTGGAAAGCCACATTGCATACACTGACGTTAATACCACTAATGTAAATAATTACATTTTAACTGGCAGAAAGCCTTGGGATTTACATACCACCCAGCATGTTGAAGACCAAGCACAACCTCTCTAGGACAACGTGACACACAAATACCAAGAACACAACAAAGGTGCTGATGTTGACCTGCACTCCAAACTATCCAATCCAAGGCTCTTATCCAGTCAAGGATCGTGAGGTACTCACATTCACACTGTGTGCAATTTAGATTTAGAATCACCAGTCAACCTAACTCCAGGTACTTTGGACTGTGGGAAGAAGCCGGAGTACTCAGACAGATACGGGGAGAACACAGAAAGGTCTTCTTGATGTGTAGCATTAGCGCTAACCACCATGCTAACACGCTACACTAATAGCTTAGCAATATCTTAAAAATACATTCTAATATAATGCAACTCTAGCATAAGCTCAGGTAACTACAGAAAACTTTGAAGTTTGAATTCTGCCATTTTTATTAGGAAACAGTTGTAAGTGTTTAAATGTAAATGTGATGCAACTGTAAGCTGACATTTAGTTGAGGACATGGAAAAACAGGCTTTTAGCTACTATTGATAGCATAGCTCATGTTGCTTAAACCAGCCTTTTAAAGGGCTTTTACTTAACAGGTGTCCGACTAACAGTCTAAAGCGTCTCTTTTAAATGTTGCAATGATAAGTGGCTAGTTCAGTGGGCATTTGGTCACGGACAAAGGTGGGGAGCACTTCAGTGACTACACAGAGCCAGTTAACGCTCACATGATTTGAAAGCCCCCCAAAAAAGCAGGAGCAGAGTACTAACTTGACACTGATATGCAATTATTGAGAACTCCTGTTGATACTTTGTGCAAATATTACTGATTGAACCTTAAAGAGACACTTGAGAACCGCAAATTAATGCCAGAGAGTTCAAAAGCCTCGTGTTCACCTCAGCATTCTGTACTTTAATAGAGTATCATATGAGCCAAAAATAAAGTGACATTAAATGACACAGAGTCCATAACATGACTTCACTATGCCTTTTCTCCTCTGCCTTTGAAGCACTGAAAACATGCTTCATTATTCACCCAGCCTGACAGGCCTCTTCTTTTTTTTTTTTTTCCTCCAACCCCCTTTTCCCCAACCACCATGCCTCCCCACCCCCTTTTTAGCAAAGCTCTCGACCAATTGATTTTTCCTCTTTCCTCTGTCTGTCTTTTTTTCCCGTCCTTGATTCTAATGCTTCTGGGTTGTGGGAAATATTTATTCACATTGATCGACGACAGAGCTGATGGGTCTTTCATGAGCGTCAGAACTCAAACTGTTTTTGTCCCACCGATGTCTCCAAATATCAATCACCAGTGGGAGAAGTGCAGGCTGGACTGCAGATTAGGGCAATAAAGCCCCAGAGGCCAGACTCATTTTCCAACAACTGAATGGAGGACAGAAAAATATACACCAAAACACCAGCCGTCTGACGAGTGATGGAGTGTTTGTGGATTCTGCGATGATTCCTGTGAGCTGTCACTCGTCAGAGACAATGTTTTAAGAGACAAATAGAACTTCTCTAAGAATGATTGAAATACCCGAAGCAAATCCATACAAGTCTGTCCTGAAGATGCAGAATTGTTTGGGTGCTATGCATGAGGTGGTACTGGGGGCCAGAGGGAGCATTCTGAAGATAATTCCTGCATCTGCGTGGTCTCCATTAAAAATGCAGCGCCAACAGGATATTTTCGGCATCAAATTTTCATACCATCAAGCAGTCTCGACAGCCCTGTCTCACACACGCACACTCTCCCAAAATGATGAAATTCTTAAAGCGTGTGACTCTCTCCCTCCCACTCTTGATTTTCTTTAAGGGACACAGACCAAGTATTGTTTCACGGTTCATCGACCGTATGCCGTGTATTCTTATTCTTACCTTTTCTTCAGCCATGCTTTATGTTGGTGTTTATCGTCTCTCTTGCATGTGCACATAAAAAAAAACTTTGCAAATGTCTTGAGCTGCCCTTCATTTCCTTGTCTTTTGCTAGTAAAATTGGAGAAAAGAGTGATTTATTGAAAAAAAATACACGTAAATGGAAAGAGGTAAAAACAGAGTCTGTGCTATTCTAACCAGCTTAAAAGTCAATATTTTTTCCACCATCTTTATTCTTCAACACATGCCATTCTTCATGTCATTTCTTTAAGTAGTGTTCAGGAGTAGTTCTCCAGGCTTCTTAAACAACATCCAAAGTGATGATGACTGTGATGATCCCTGTGTGATCAATAATGCTGAGGTCTTGGTTCTGGGGAGGCCAATGCATGACTGATAGTAGTTTTGTGTTTTTCTATCCAGGTATGCTTTTGCTGCTTTAGCAGTGTGTTTGGGATCAGTGCTGAAAATGATGCCATGGTTTTTGCCAATCAAATGCTTCATCTGTTCATAACCACATGGTTATGTGGTGCACCAAAATCTGATTGTATCTATGTTCATAATTCCAGCACAGCTTCTTTGACAGCCACGTGAGCCACGTGTCACTGAGACCATTTCTGAGGAAGCTTTAGTGAATATTAGATGGATTAATGTAAGAGCCAGATGCATCTCTAAGCTCCTGAGTCTGGTCTTTCCTGTTTCTTAAGGACACAAATTTCAGATATGTTCACCTACTTTAGGTAGTTTTTTAGGTCTGCCATGCACTTGTCCAGTTGTCTCACATTTCTTAAGGACAGACTGCACACCATGCCAAAATATGCCAGGTTTTCAGCTAATATCTCTTTGGGCACCCCTTTGTTGGTACAAAAAGTACCACTTCATGTCTGTCAAACTGTATTATTCTTTGATTTCTTCACAGATTCAACTAAAGAAATGGGATGTTAGTAATAAGGTGCCTAAATACACAATTTAAAAGATACAATTTAAGCCAGTCAGTTGTCTGGAGTCATATGTAGACACAACACTGCTTCATCCCTTGAGTTAGGTGCCTTTTTAAAGCTTGATTTATTCATTGGTTAGTCTGAAGTAGTTGAACAGGCATTTTCTGAAAATGGTCACGTACACAAGACTTAAATTGAGTGAAAAAGCAGCTAATGTCTAAAGAGAAACTTTAAAAGACCAAAAAACTATCGCTTGGGGCTACAAGACTACTACAAGCAACAATTGTAGGAAAGTCTGGCTCCTTGGAAACCAAACAGAGAAATGAGATGAGGTTGCTCAAGACTTTTGCACATAGCGATAGTACACACACTCTTCCCCGGTGAGGTTAAATTACTATTTTCACATCATTTGTCGAACCTGTAATAGTATTAAGTGACAGCTTCTAATTCATATGTAGGGAACAATATGTGTGCTACATGTGAAATGAGCCACATATATGTAAATGTAAACAGTCTTAAGCCCACACATGCCGTACAGTCCAATGACATAATATACAGTACCATCAGCAGCCAAGCTAGTAAACACATTATGTCTAATCCTCATGAATATCACGACCCGTGCTGACTCAACCGCTCCTTTCGTATTTTCATATTCATATTCTGCTGTCACATCCGAGGTAAAAGCACATCATTTCAGCAAAATAAAACTCTGCGAATCCCCGTTTCACCAATTGCTGAACGCAAGGTCATATGTAAATAGGCTTCGCTTGCAGCAAGGTAGACAGAGGCATCACCATCTGTGTCAGCGTCATAAAAAATGGCAAAAGCCTTGTTTGATAAATATGCCTGGCGCACAGTCACACGCATTCCCTTGGCCTAAGCAAATAATATATGAGGAAATAGAGAGCTCTGGAAGTTTCGGCTCTGTGCACTGGCTATGGAGAAGTATGTTCGCTTCATCCCCATTATAACCCCAACAGATCGCGCTCACATGTTCTCCTGTCATGTGTTGAGACCAGATACGATTTGGGCTCTATTAAAAGCGTTATCATGGAGAACGCAGAAGAGAAAGAAGTTACAGTTGCACTGGTTGTACCGCGATATTAAACTCATAGTACTCTGGAATTATCACTTTCAATGCACACAGCTAGATCAGAAAAAGAAGAGAAAAAACCTTTTGATGACTCCTAACTTAATTCTCGCAAAGCTGACAGAGAATTCGCTTTCTATCCAGTTCACTGGATGAAAGATTAGCATTGCCTTTGTCCTGCGATGAAAAGAATTCACTAAGACTAGGACAGAGCAGATGAGGCTGCACTATAGCATATACAATGAGGAAGCAAGTGAGTCATGTGAGGTTCTGGAGCCACGAAAGGGCATGCTGTGTTAATACCTGATGAGTGAGGAAAAAAACAAGTAATAATATGTATTTACTTCCTTTGTTTCCTCTTGAGAATGGAATAGGAGGGCGGCTGTTGAGTTACAGTGGAGTGTGCAGCCAAATTAAGAGAGTGGTAGGGAAAGAGTGAGAGATGCAAGTGTGTATGAGAGAGTGAGAGACACACAGACAGAGCGAGAGAGAGAGACTGGTAATATGCTTGGGAATTTAATAAGGCTCAGCGCTCCTCAATAATATCACCCGCTTCACAGAGTCCTCTGGGAAACATGAAATGTGCCGATAAAGGATGATGCCTCCCTCTGACAAACGGGGTGTGCTAAAAGCGCCGTGGAAAAAAAAAAAGAAAGAACGAAAGAAAAAAAAAACTGCCACGTGTCGCCGCAACAGCTAGCGCAGTATGCTAATGCGCCCCAGGCTACACTTTAAAGAATTATTCACTCTCTACTCCTTACGCTGCGATTCTCCAAACTTCCCTTCTTTAAGGTCACACATGCTGCACACTTATTCTGACTCCAGCTGAATATAGTCAGCTTTGTTCACTGTTAGTGGACTTGAGCGGTGGATGCAAGAGAGACCCAACCCGCCCCATCCGTGTTTCGAACCTTTCTGTGTAATACAGAGGAAAACTCTGAGGTGTAATTTTAATTGTTAAGCTCTGTTTTTGTTTTGTTTAGCAACGCTCTTTTTTTGTTTCTTAAAAAACCACTAATGGTGGGTCATTCTGTTGATCACAAAAGATATTTTTCAAAAACACGATTAAATGAATACCAGTGCAACATTCATTTGGACTAATGCTGATAATTTATTCACTGTTAATTTCCTTCACTGACAGTTTATGCCAAAAATGACCACAGCCATTCTGCAGTCAGAAATTCTACCTGAATGTTTGACCATTCTGACCACAGAAAGTATTTTAAAAAACAAACAAAACTTCCAGGGGGAAAAAATGATGCTAATGCTAATGTGCCTTAAACCTGCAATCTATTTGAAGGCCATCAGATGGCGATAGCTGTGGCAATAGCCCAACAGAAGAAAACATCTCTGTCTTCACCTCAGTAAACACTGCTCCTGCTCAGGCTCACTCGTTCGTTTGGGTGATAATGCATAAAAACATCAAGTCTATTTTGGTCATGCAATGTTTGAAAACTGATTATCTGCATAGTCTCTGGCTAACAATTCAATCACAAGTTGTTAGCCAGTGACTTTACGGTTTCACAGGCACACCCCTTCTCGTCATAGCCGTTATTTTTGCATCCAATATCGCGATGGCGGGAACTCTCATCTTGATGTTAAAAAACGGTATGACATCCATGATTTATAATATGGAGGGAGGGGCTTAGAACAGAAGAGGGAAGAGATGTTTTTTTCGTCTGAGTAACTCAGTATGTGAAAAGTGTCCACAAACCTTTGACATTACAGCGTGGGTCTCCTACAGTCGTAGACTGAACAAAAGAAGCGGATACAACCACCATGATCGCACTCATTAGCTTATGGGCTAAATGGCATTTCACTAAATAATGGCCTTATTCTGAAAAGGATCCAAAGCACACTGACCAGGAAGAGCGACATCATCCTGACCTTAAGTGGTATTTCATGCTGGAAGTCCATCGTATGTTTACAGGCAAATAAGCGCCGAACTGAGTGGTTTCATTGAGTATTTCAGAATTTCTGCTCGGTGTGACTTTCACAGACTTTCCTTGAGTCGCATTTTAGGTGCGACCCTACTCAGGTATGTCAAACTCAGACTGTTCATGTTGACACCAGCACAGCTGAGAAATGTACCCCCACCCCTTCCATGACCTGTCATGTCCTGTCAAACGAACAGAGAAAGACAGCCTCTCGCTCTGTTGATTCCTGTGACATTTACATACCACACTGTCTAGTAGTGTAGGAATCACCCTAAGGCTATACCAGGCCTTAAATTTAGGACAGGCACTTCTTTTTCCCTTTTTTTTTTTGCAGTTGCCTTACCGACCACCACCACCACCCCGTAGCCCCATCCGCTCTCTTGTCACTACCTCACTGGGACCTGCTCACGCTTGACAAGAAGAACCCCAAACATGTACCTTGCTCCACTGCCGCCAAAACGGCCTGCTGGCTTTCAGACAGGGGGACGCAAAGCGTGAAAGGGGAGAAAAAACATGCCCCATTTCTCTCTTCTTTCCCCCCCCTTCCACCTTCCCTCCCTCTGCACAACTGAGCAGACGTTGATGTTCCCATTTTTTTTAAAGCAACTCTGTCTATCAAGGCTCACCTGCTCTTTTGTCTTCCCTAATCCGTTCTCTCACACTTGCTCAATTTCCCCTCCTTTTTTCCCCCTCTTCCCTTCAATAACTTTCAATATTCCCTTGTCGTCGTCCCTGTAGTCACTCCCGCCCCCGCCCCCACACCCAACCCTCATTTCTCTCATTATCTGCCTCTGTCTCCGCTCATCGGCCAACGACTCCCAATTGGCAAATTCATGAGATTGATCATTTTTCCACGGGTGGTGGCTTTACTAAAAGGGAACCCCTCTCCCCGCCAATCCTCACCCACCCTCTTCTCCCCACTTCCTGGATTCCTGGATACACACGAGTTATGTGGCACCCACAAACCCCGCCGGTGAGGCTCTGAAGCCATATCACTTAACATGCACTGGGCTCAACTCCCAGGAGGAGAGCGAGGGAGAGGAGGAGAGCCGGAGAAGAAAGCGGAGTAGCTTCTCAGCAGAATACTAATAAAGTGGAGCACTTGAGAAAAAGGAGCGGGGAAAAGACAGCGGCAGCATTCCGGTGCTACGAAATTACCACTTAATTTGATTCAATACTGTAGCATCTCGGATTTGTATTCTTCTTATGTTTACGCGCGCCGATGTGCGCGACGATTTGCGCGAATACCGTGTACGGGCGCGTGGAAAAAGTGTGCCCACGGGCACGTGGAGATACGGAGTTATAGAACTCTCCACTTAAGATATTCATACGCCTTTGGGGACTCTGGGCACTCCATTCTCTGTCTCTCTCTTTTCGCCTTTAATGTCTGCACGCATGCGAGTGTGTGTTCTCACAAATTTATGTGTGCCAGAGTTTGGTCGGCTTCTCTGATGGAGAGCGGGGTTGCATTAGCATGATTAAAAGGACAGTAACAAATGGCTGCTGTCTGAGAGAAGCCATGTGACTATCACAAGAGGATATAGGCCAAGTATATCAAGACACACACAGATCCACACAGACACCCTGATGATTTGATGTTAGTTCTCGAAGAGATGGTGGGCTGGGAGTTCAGCACACACTCTCTCTCACACACACACACAGAAATATTCAACAGCGTCTCACATTTTGATATTTTCCTTGATTGCATATGTTGTGTACAGTATTGTGAGACCCGGCGTGTGATGCGAGTGTGTTCAGATTGATCAAATATTAATGCACACACGGTCTCTGGTGAAGCCTCATTATCACAATTTCTTTTAGGAGAAGAATACAGAATAGAGAGTTTCTTTCATTGCTACAACTGCTGAGTTGCAGGCAAAGGCGCTCTCTAAAAATAGCCCCAAGGTTTCATCACGTGCCGCAACCCACCCACCACCACCATCACCGCTACCACCACCTACCCTTTCTATCCTATTTTTCTGGTTGGAAGTGGTGGTGATGGAAAAGTACATTTACCATACTGGTTCCGCACATTATTATTCACTCGCGGTATTGGATGATTTTTCTTTTTTGCAACTTTTAATCACTTAGCTTGAGAATTATTTTCCTGCTGCCGGGAGGTTCATTTGTGCGGCTTTCAATATCCTTTCTCAAAGTCATCAATTCCTGCCTATCGCTCGGCTAATGCGAACCCGTGGCTCTGCAGCAAAGCCTCGCCGGCCAAGTGAGCTGGCTTCCAGTTCCACTCATGGAGCTAAGGAAGAAGCTATCACCTTTTTTCGTGTTAGCTTAGTGGAAAGAACGTGTTTCTGTCTTTGCCCGTGGCGGCATTCAGCTGGCTTTCATTAATATTGGAGGCAGAGGAAGCGGGGGAGTCAGAGAAAAAAGATTTTGCGGTACATTAGTGGCCAGATTTATTGACGTCTTTGCGCAGAGAATGTGGCAGGTGCTCTTCGGCTACTTGTGAGCAGCGGCGCTCCCTTGGATTCGTGCCTCTGCAGATGAGTTGGGTGGTTTTTGTTTTTTGGGGTGGTTTTTGTGTTGGAGGAAGGGGTGGGGACATGCACACAGCGTTCTGTCAAGGTTGCTGAGACGTTTTAGGGACTTTATGAATGTTCTCTGTCTTGTCAGGGCACAGTGTGCAGCCTCTCACTGACAGCAAGAACAAATTGATGGAGGATCTGTGCACACAGTTGCCAACAGTTGAAAATCACCTGCTGGACCTGTGGTCAGACCTTGAAAACAGACAAAGACCACTTTTGCGGTCGCTAAGTCCGATTTTAAATCCAGCGAATGCTCGTCTGCGAGCAGCCAGTTGTGGTGCAGAGCAGAAGGCCTCAGCATTGTGCCAGCTCAACACTTTTACAAAGTTTGTTAAAAACATCACTGTATCCAATTAATTTGCCTTTTTTTTGAATGAATTCATTCAATAATAAAGAGTGATGCTGAGATTTAGAACTAGTCTCTTGAGAGGATAGTGTACAAAATCTTTTTTAATCATTCAGAAAGTGTTTTTTTGGCACAACGCAACACCTTCTTCTCCTTCATCTTCTTTCAGCTGCTCCCTTTAGGGGTCGCCAAAGCAGATCATCTGCCTCCATCTCACTCTATTCCAAAGCATCCTCCAACCCGCCACATGTCCTCCTTCACTACATCCATAAATCTCCTCTGCGGTCTTCCTCTTTTCCTCCTGCCTGGCAGCTCCACCTTCAGAATCCTTTGCCCAATATATCCACTGTCCCTCCTCTGCACATGTCCTCAGCCACAAGCCGCCCAACCTGAGTGGTCCGTCTGACTCATGCTCATTTCTGTCCATCAATCTTCTCCATCCTGGTCGCTCCCAATGAAAATCTCCACATCTTTGCCACCTCCAGCTTGGCCTCCTGTCATTTTTTTTAAACTTACTATCCAAATAAATTGTAGTGGTTAGGTTAGCTAATATCTAATACAGCACTTTTCTACTCTAACTTTACTTAGCATGCGTCATTCACCCATTCACACCCATTCATACAAGCACTTTTTTCTATGCTCTTTTTATCTAAGTGCTTTCTATCTAACAGTCGCTCTCCGATGCATCCATCAGAGAGCGACTTGGGGATCAGTGTGTTTTTGCAGGGATAGACACCTGCTCTACCTCCTGAGCTACAGCCACCCCAAATAAGTCCAAATATGTCACTCTCTTTGCCTTTTACTTAAACCCGCAAACCAAAACACTGCTCCGGCATGCAGCTAATATCTGGAGATTTACATTGTTTCACTAGTTAAGAGCAGACATGAAAAATACGAGTCCGTTACCAGCGGATGAATGCGCCATATTCCCTTTCTTTCTCAAGTTTCCTCCTTTTGCGTCATTTGTTTTGGCCACAGTCATAACCTTTTCACCCCAGATCACTTATCTCTCTCTCTCTCTCTCTCCCAGGCCTGCAGCACACAGTGGGCTCCATCATTCACAGGATGGGGACTTGATGTATGGCACGGCTCATCCGTTCAATACCGTTTAATTGTACTTTGCCTAAAGTCTGAGATTAGTCTTCAAATCTGAAGAAGCCGCACTGCTATGCAAGCGCCAGCTGTGGCGTATTAAATTAATGTGAATCCAACACAGTCTATAAAGTGTGAAGAAATAATGACCGCTCCGGTTTGTTTCTGCAGGTCAGCCCGGCCGTTTCGGGGGCTGTGTAGGTGTAGTCCTTGATGTGTCAAAGCTATTCGTCAGTAAATATTCCATGCAACTGCATACCTTGCTTATAAAGCTGGCCAAGCTCAGAGACAGCCTGCCTACTATGATGCCTTTGAAAAAAAAAAGAATAGGGAAAAGGAGACTAAAACCACATTTTCATTGGATTTAGCAGCAAGGGAGCCTCAAAAGAATCAAAGGAATGAGCTTAGGCTATGAAATGCCATCTATTCTTGGATTCTATTTGTCCTATATTTTGGGGAGTTAGTGCGCAGCATAAATAAATATGCTATAGAGTGCTTTCAAATGTTTTTTTATTTTTTGCATCATGTTAAAAACCTCTGTCTATACGGGGGGGGAGGGGAAGAAAAGAGGCAATGTACACACTGCTACAGTTCATACAATACCAGCCCGGTTATCTCTTTCTTCATTTCCGTCTGTACGCTATAAAGAACACATTGTGTCATCCTTCAAATTGCCTGACACAAGGCTTTTTTTTTTTTTTTAACGCTGTTTGTGTGTTTGCATGTGTGGGAGTGCAATGACATACAAATGTGGCAGCCCGATCTTCAACACTATGCAACTATGCACAGGTTTTGGAATTCAAACACAGACGCATCCCGGGTGCTAAATCTCTACCAATCGATTTGAGCTGCGCGTATCACAACACGGCAGGAAATCCGACCAAATATTTAATACACAACAAACATATCAGCCGCTAACAGCTGAGTATGGATTAGGCCATCTTCCTGTAAGTGAGCGCATATTTACTGACACAAACAAGCGAGGGAGCATATTACTGAGATGCGCACTGCTCGGTGCCAGTGTGTCAATGTTAAACTAAACAGTATGGAGGTTCAGAATTTCTGTGGCCTTTGAAAAAACATAAAAAAAAAGGAGACATAAACAATTCATCATGCTCTGCTAAAGATTGCCAGATGCAGAAGTTGGTCGATGGGCTGATCAGCTTTATTTGGACGCAACTGGCGATAAGTGACGTTTCGACTGCTGCGAGCAGACAAACTAGCGGCAGATTTATTCTTTAATGCCGATACATTTTTAAGATAAATATTGACTAGTTGAATACATTTGAATGCTAGTAGACATTAAAAGCTTTGCCATCTGTGCAACGTGCATTCCCCAACAGCTGCTGAAGTAATGACACTTCTCTTCATAGTCATTTTTTTCCCCCCTCAACCTCACACTTTGTGTGCTGTTGGAAGGCGTTCCGATAGAGCGGCATCCGTAAGTGGTGAAAAGGAAAAACAAATGGGCCCCGAGTTCATGGATGTAGATGGCTGTTGTTTTTTTATTGATTGCTGTCGGCCGAGGAGGCGGTGACATCGAGTCTCCGCTCATCAGGGCAGGTTATCGATTAGCTTTGCGGGGGGGGAAGCAGCGGGGTTACTCGAAGGGTCAAGCGTGCGAGCGAAAAAGAGCTGGAATGTGGCCCGCTGGAAAGCATCGCGGCAAAACCCCTGACATCGGTAATTAATGTGGGAAATAAGTCGATTTCTCTTTGGATGAAAATCCGAGAGTCAACGTTCACTTCTGCGCAGTACCAAAACGCAGCGTCGGCCTTCACAAGCAAATAAAGCATTTAATGTGCTTTGCTTAGCTTCCAGTGCTAATACTAGCATTAAATGCATTGCTACGCCGCTACACTTTAAATAGCCATCCCTATTTTGCAGAGGCCTTTACTTAGAGGACACCAGTACACTCAGAGGTAGGTGAGACAGATGACATTTTGAAACCCCGCAAGGACTGAATCATTACAAGCACCTCCCCACTGGAAGTGTGGTGGGATCAGCAATATTTCACACTGACAGAAGGACCTGACAGCAGGCGTCCGCGCACAAGCCCGACTCCTCTTCTCCCATTTATTTATATATTTATTTCCGTGCCTCTTTCTTTGCCCCCCACCTCCAACCTCACCCCCATTTATTTGGGAGTTGCCAGATTGGATCAAAAGCACATCAAATTCAAAGGTACTCTTTTACTCTATCACAGACGTCTTCAGTTGAAAAAGTGAGGAGGGGTGGAAAAAAGAAGAAGCAGAGTGTGTGATTAGAAATCTCAGACTCCACAGCTTTTCCTGACATTCCTCTTTATGTTTCTAATCAGCAGCTGAATGTAAATGCATCTTTGGCTCCAGTTGGAACGATAGGAGCAGAATCAGTATGTGTCTGCTTAACACCAAAGTGTTTAAAATGCCCGCTGAGTGCTCTGCTATCTTCCCCTCCTCCCCTTCCCTCCCGTCTCTACTCCTTTTTCTTTCCTCTGACTTTGTTGCTGTTGTATATGCAGAAGACACAACATCAGGTCTGTGGTTCAGCTGATTGAACCCATTTGCCGCAGACTCTTGCCTCTGTCCCCTCACCTGTTAGATAACGTCTTATCGCACAACAATTCCCTCGTTTACATCTTACAGCGAAGATGAGCTCATTTGATGTGAATACTCCCGTTCTTAATGCATCTTGTTCCTCGTGCTATTTATTTCTATTTGGGCCAAAGCCTTTCTTCCCCCCGTCAGGACCCATGAATAGTGCATCATTCTTGGCTGTGAGCGTTTTAGCAAGAAACACAAGAGGCCTTGGAAGTCTGAGCTTGACTCCAGGGCAAGTCTCTTCTTCTGCACCCCGCCCTCCAACTATGTACGCCCGAGTCTCACCTCTTCCTCACAACACAGGAGTGAAACGAGTTGGAAATAACGCCTCTGTCTTTGGCAGAGCATCTGAACAATCTAGACGTATTAGCTTTGGAAGCTACTGACATGGAACGATGTTTGCTGACAGAGACCGCACTAAATCACTTAGGAGGAGTCCTTCTTTTGTCTCGCGTCTTGCCAAGAAAAGGACACTTCAGCCTGGGTGGCCTACATTGCCCTTGGGAATTAAGGACAAGATGAGACCTTTCCAGTGCAGCTTTCTCGTTTGGTGATAGGACACTGAAGCTTGCATGTGTTATAGTGCTGAAATGTATCCAATATTTTACAGGTTAATTTTTTTTCCCTCATGAGCAAATCTTGGCGTAAGAACGGGCAAAAACTGGCAAGACTGCTTGGGAAATATCTGCCAAATGAATAAGTAAATAAACAATTTTTGTTGATTTCTGTTGGTATGAAAACATAAGATTTTTCCAACAATCTCATTTATTTTTTCCAGAGCTCCCACAAATTAAGCTCACCAAAAACTCTCCAAAAAATGATTCCACTATCAGCAACCACGAACAGTGACTAATACCATTTGTTGGGATCAATTAGACTGATTGGCTTAGGCTCTGTCTTGGCCAGCCCAGGGGGTTGGCAGTTGCAGACAAGTTGTCCAATTAAGTGAGCACAAGCACTTGCCAATAATGGGTGAATAATGGGCCTTAAGGGGAGCGTGATTCATCTCCAATGTTAGGCACCAGGGAGGCAGCCATTGAGTGTGTAAAAACCATAGATTTCTCTTTTCAGATTACAATCAATAGCACCCCCATGGCTTTGGCAATGGCCTCAGTGAAGGATTAGACTGTAAAGATGTTGGTATCCTGGGTTGATGCCAATAGTTATTTTCAAACCCACTCTCTCTGTGTACAGTGCGCAAATGTCAACGTTTGCTCTTCAGAAAAAGTAGACACAATCATGTTAGTATTTGCATTAAACCCCACATTATGGATTATGGATCTGTTATCGACATTAACACATATTGTTGAAGGTAAAGTCAGTTGTTTTGGGGTTTATTTAATAGCACAATGTTGTACTTATAAATATACTTTGATTAGCTTAACAAATACATTCTTATAAACTTAAACTTAATCCATTAAATTATACATAGGAGTGGTGCCGGTTTGTGGAAGCGTGTGAGTTTAACATCGCCATTCCGCCTAATTGTGTTTTGTATTTGTGGCTAAAGACCAGACACATATGTAGAGGCTAATTTTAATTCATGTCTACACTTCAGACTCAAGATACATTTTATCGTCAGAGCAAAGGGTCTCTTTCACCAAAGGAGTGAAAATGTAAAGGAAAGAGAGAACATATCCAATAAAATGTCATCCTCTTCCTCCTCACGTCAAGCCTGAACTGAAGTCAGGGCTCTAACACATGAATATGTGGATAAACAGGTTTATTTATTCCAGATATTGTAGCAGTAACTTATTGTCAGCAGATTAGACATGCGACCCTTTTAGCAAGCTAAATGGCAATAGTAGCCGATTGTAAGCTAACGTTATGCTAGCTAATATTAGGCTTGAAACAAAAATCACACTTGGCCTTTGATTATATTATCACATTGTCTGAGAGTTTAATCACTAAATGTCTGAGTCCAATAATGTTAGATCAATTTGAAAAAGTTTCATTAATGCTGGCTAACAGCAGCTAACACAGGCTAACAGCAGCTAACACAGGCTAACAGTGGTTAAGGAAATACTCAACAACTCACTTCAGAATCAGTACCACTCGTATCAGACTCCTTTCAGAAAGTTTTACAGTTTCCTCCAGAGTAAATGGATGTGGACAGCTGAATTAATCAGCGGGCTGACAGCCCACACTCACAAATGAATGGCAGCCAGAGTTTTTTGTCCAACAGTGGAGACTGTAGCTACGATTATGCACTTCAATTGGGAGGTATAATAAAACAGAACTCTGTTCACTGCAATCTGCAATCTATTAACATCTAGTGGTGAGATTTTACACCCTGTACCTTTAAGTTGTTAAGTAATATAACTGACAAATAAACATAGCTGCAAATGTATTTATAGATAGAACAAGTGCTTCCCTAAGTGGATGGGAGAACAGTACAAAAGGTGGCAGTCAGCAACTACTTAAGCCACTATAACATTAGCACGCAGAGACTTCAAAGTTGCTGAGAGGAAAAATTACTTTCAGTGAAGAGCTTGGAAGCAGTCACTGGCATTTTTTTTCCTATTCCTTTCCCTTTTTTTTTCCAGATCCATCTATAAGTCTTGAAGAACAGTCAATAAGTAGTTGAAAGGCTTTAATTTCTTCTGACATCACATCCAGTGCCTATCTCCCCTCCCCTCTCTTTCACTCTCTGTATCTCTTTTGTTGATGTGTCTAGCACTGGCAGGTTTCTTAATGTCACATGTAAGCAGCTGTAATTTAATGTGTTGGGTGCGGCGTCTGACAGTTGCACGTTTAATCTCCCCCCTGTCGAACGCTTGTTAGTACCACTACCTGATCATAGGCCCAGAATGGGAGATGCCACCGCGTGTTACAAAAGGACCATTTGAAATAAGAGCGAAAGACATAGACGAGCTATAGAAAGGCTGCCATCTTTGATTCCCTCTTTTATCTCCCTTGTTTCCATTTCCTGTATTATATGATCATCCGCGATTGAACAACGCCACGTGAGGGAAAGAGCAAGGAGAGAGACAAAGAGAGTTTGCACTTTGCTGAAGTAATCTCACCTTTATGGTGCTGCTTACTCACTCATTTCAAATATAATTCTCCCCCCACCACCACCTCTCTCCCCTTCTCGTCTTTCTTTCCCTTCTATTGTATGTCTCTGTTCAACAGGAGAAAGCACACTTGTGATTGCGTGCATGCACACCTGTTCCCCCATGCACGCGTTCCCTCGCTGATACCAAAGCTGTCAATCGTGATGGTCTGAGAAATATGTGCTTCAGTGCAGCAACAAGCTAGAAAATGTGCAGCTGTACACATTCCCTCTGCCTCCATCCTGTCCACCTGTACCTCCACTGGTCTTTTCCTTCTTTGTGTACAACCTTTGTTGGCTGTTGACAGGTTAATTGTTTAGGAGACGCACAGTTAAGATGTCAAACTAACATGCAAATGCGTGACAGAGGTAAGCTGGTGAGATGTTTAGCAGGAGTCCAATCAGAGTGCGTTTGAACAGCATGGTTTTCATGAGTCTTGGCTTATCAGTTTGTGGGCGGTGCATTATGGGTGGAAAGCAATTTGTTGCTGCAAAACTCAACGGCCTCGAGAATCAAGCCAATACGGCCAAGAGCGGTGAGGGCGATTGAGAAACCAGCACACGGAGCCTGGAGGTTTTACTTAAAGCTCGCTGTGGCGTTACAGAAAAGGCTTGTTTTTGAAACAGCAGGTTTTTACTGAAGCACCTGCACTGGTCAAATAAGTTGAACGTAGAAAAAAAACCAACCTCAAATTCCTCCCACTTCTGATCCATTTCAGATGAATGTACAACATTGGCACCAAGAATGCGCTGACTTGGTTGCCTGCAAACAACAACCTGTTAGCTTTGGGCTGTCAGCAAGGGCTGAGTTAAAACACCTGTCACATACCCCACTGCCAGCCCCTTCCTGGTAGGTAGCTGTGCTGCTCAAGCTGCTAATGATAATGACAGCAATCAAAACATTGGCACTAATGCTGTTAATAGCTATGATAGCACTAATGAGGACACTACCTGGGAGGCTGTTTGCTTAAGCTGTTTTCCTGCTTTGCCCTCTGGGACCAGAGAAGACGGCCTGATATCCTGTTGCAGTATACCCCCCGTGGCCTCCTTGATGTCCTGATACGCCTTCATCTGTGCTGGCTAGTCGCTAATACACGCCGCTAATTACAAACAGGGGAAATGAGGTAATGGCAAGAGAGCCTCGAGGGGTTAGGATGTGCACCCTGACTCCGTTGTCTCTCCCCGATTGCAACCTTTTGCTCCCCATCTTCCCCCCGGAGGTTTACAGCAACTTTCTAAACAGCTATTTTCTTAATCTCAAGCTGTCGTGAGGATCGGCTGAAAACACACAGGACCGCGTGTCAGTAGGAAGGAAATAAGCAAGTTGTTATCCTCTCCAGCGCTCAGGCTCTCTGTGCAGCAATTAAAACCTGAAATATTAGTCTGCAAAATGTCGGCATTACTGATCGATGCGGCGGCGGCGGAATTGGAAAAGCACAGGAAAAGCTGGAAAGAGCTCTTAAGCTTGTCTATGTTGATGAAAGCTATTTTTATACAGTGTTTTTCTGCTCCCTAACAAAAGTGTGAGGGAGGAAAGGGGGTGTGGGATTACAATGTTGAGGGACCACCTTTGTAATGCTAAATCCCATTCTAAATCTGCCAGTATTGATTAGCCATCACAAGCATCCATTTACAAAACAGAGGATTGTGGAGGAATCAGGAATTGGAGGGTTAGGAGGCGGACAAAAGCAACACAAGGCTCTCCCAAATGGCCGACACTGGATAAAACCAAAGCCAGCTTCGCAGAAAGAAAAACAGAAAACCGAGGATAATGCTCCCCCCCTCATCTACTGCTTCCACTCGCCACAAGCACAAGGGAGAGAATAATCGCCAGAGCAAGACAGAGCTAAAAAGGCAAATAAATAAATAAATAAAAATGACGAAGAAGAAGAAGGGAAAAGGGTAGAAATGAGCCCTCCTGCCTCCATTTGGCTCGGATATCTGGCAGTTGCCCTTTAAGAGCGAGAGTCTGCAGGGTCCAATCGGGGACAGGAGCCCAATCCCCTGTTCAGTCATTAAAAACAGTTTCTAGAATGGCATCCATCTGCTGCTCCCCTCATTACTGCTGTGAGTTATGGCGGTAATGTTCCTAAATACGGTACTGACGAATTGTCATCGTGACCCTTGACTCGGGAAGTGGACACAAGCCGGCTAATGATGCCAGCATGTGGACAGAAGTGAGCCGTTGGGTTTCCAACTTGGAATCTATGCAGGTGGCGCATCATTAAGCCTAAATGACTTGTCCTTTTAGGGATGGGACTGCATTCCTGCCGCACCACACCACGGAGAGGCGCGTCAGGCGCGATCACCTGCGTTATAACCTGCATCAACACTCGAACGTCAATCAGCGTCGTCTGGCCCCCAGCCCCCGGACCCGTTTCTTTTCTCCGCTGCCTTTAACATATGGAAAACTCGAGTGTGTGAAATGAGTAATAAAGCGTTGCTAAAGAGCTAAGCTGTGACTCAGCAAACAGCACATTCACGAAGGATAAAAGCCTTTTTCCACAGCAGCCATTTTGATTTCACAACCAGGACGTGAAGTTGAGCCTGACGTTATTTTCCCCTCAACAGAGGGAAAATCTCTCTACAGCTCAGAATCTTTTATTTTTTTCCCCCCTTCCTGCTTTCCTCTAAACTGGCCCCTCCCCTCTTCCCCTCTCCATAGCTGCAGTGTTCATTCCCATTAATTACCTGCTTACAGAGGCTCTGCATTCGGCCTGCCAAGGCACAAACAGAAATAGAGCTCGGGACAGAATGAGAGTCGCTCATGCTTCTTGGGTTTGCGAAGAACGTCTTTACCACCCCGGACACACTCTCTCACACACACGCGCACACACACATATATCTATATATGCAAACCGCTCCTCGTTGTTCCCTTCAGACAACTAAGAACACATACACACACAAAAAAGAAAAAAACCCATCAGCGCTGCTAACAAACAGCCTCGTATGCATGCTGATGTGAGTCTGAATATGCAAATCCATACAGTAGAACAACACGCGTGGACTTGTATGTTCACTCGCACCCGGCTGTTATTCATCGCTCCAAGAGGAATGAGACACCCTGGTGTTGAGTGTAATTACCTGGAAGAGGGAAATATACAGTACACTAAGGACTAATGAGCTCATTCTCTCTGCAGCCCAATCCCCAAAGCACATCGTACATACCCTCTCAACCCCCCAACGCTCCTCTGTTTTCACCAGTCATCGTCTCTGTTGCTTCCCCATTTCAGATTCCTCCTTGTGCGTCTCACTTCTCCTCCTTCACTCCTAGTTCCTGTTTTCTGCTCTCCTCCTACTTCCATTTCCCTCTCTCTCCTCTCTCTATCCCCGAGGCATATCCCAAGGAGCCTCACTGATCCAGCGGCTGTTTGTTTGGAGAGCAGTTGATAGGGCACTCGGGCACCTTGGGGCACAAAGACGGGAAACGGGAAGAGGCATGTGAGGTAACGGGAAAGCAGAGGAGAGCGAATGCGATGCTCGGTTATGTGTGCACACTTGAAGGGAGAACGCTGAAGACGTCGGGAGGTACGATGCATATACCCAAAGTACCCAAAGTTCTGGTGACGCCAGTGTAGATAGAAACCTCCTGGATCCCTGGTTTTCCCCATGCTCTGCAGCAAAGTCTGCAAAGCCTTACAGTCAACATGATCTACTGTACACCTCTGGAAGTAACTGCTACCAAAGTACCAGCAGACAGAATGTAGGAAAGTGGAGAGGGACGTCATGTAAATCTTATTTTGCTTGATTTGTTATTGTAATTTGCACTATTGATAAAAAAAAAAAGTTGGCATGTAGTATGTTCTCAAGAAAATCGATTTAGAAAAATTTTAGCCAGCCATTGAAGTGCCAGACACGTAAAGTATGTTCATTGTACTTACCCACATCTATCTATCTATATATATGTATAAAGATCCAGTTTGCAATAAACATCCAGCTCATTGATTTGCAAAGTTACCAATGATGGGAACAAGAAAACCAACATTCCTCACAGTTGGAAAAATGTCAGTCTAGTGTCATCTGAGAACACCAGCCTGAAGGAAAAATGTGTGGACAGTGTTTATCTTACTACTGTATATGTTCGGCCCTAATGTATAGCAATATTAAATGGCCACTTAGATAAATGGAGGATCACGGTGACCGAGTTTCGTGGTTCTTTTTATTCTGAAACGGTATTTTCCTGCGAGATCAGAGGCTGGAAAAGAGGAAGTGCTGGCACATAGTGTACTCGGATAGAAAACATCAGCTAACAGGCTCCATCTAAAAGCTTTTACTTTCACTAAAAGTAGCTCGCAGATACATGATTGACAAACAACAAAACTCCGTCGGACACGGCGATTTGTCACGTTGCTAAGGAAACCCGAACGCGTACGCACAAATGTGCACTTGTTCCACATGACAGGAGCACAATAAAAGGGACACTCTAATCCCATAAAAGGTGTCTTTGTGGTATATGAAGCCACCGCACTGCAGTCTGCTTCACTTTGCTGGTAATTATCACTGTCTGCCTGGGAGACAGAAGCAGTAATGCTTCATTACAAAGTGCTGGAGAGACACTGAGGACACTGAGAGGAAGAGAACAGACCAGAAGAAGGGAGGGAGGGTAAAAAAAAAAAAAAAGCAATGAAGGAGTATCATTTTGTGCCCATTTGTGTCAAAACACAGAAAGGGGAATGGAGTAGAGTTTGAGGAACAGAAGGTGAGGGGGAGATTACTAAATGTTTGAGAAAGGAACTCTTCGGAAAAGAATCCAGTTCAGTCCCACGGGGTCTGCCGCCTGTCAGCGAGGACCAATTGGCGACCGCAAAATGAACCGAATCCAGTTCAGAGAAATGTGCGGTCGACTCTCCGATTCAATTTCATTATTCCACCTTTAATTACTTGCCCAATTTGGGGCTATAGCATGCCTTGATTAAAATGGACACTATTTAATAACCCCAGCCCCCTCTAAAAGGAACGCACCTTGAAGATGGAATAATTAAAGCATCGGTGAGATAAGATTCACATCGCCTCTCTCTAACTCACTCCCCGCAAATTGGATGTGCTCTGAAGAGAGCGGAGGGAGCCAGCGAACGGAGAGAGAGCAACAATGGGTGGTGGTGGAGGTGGAGGTGGTGATGGTCGGGGAGAGACAAGCTGAGCGAATGAGCGAGTGGTGGAAGGATTTGATGGACAAGTAGCAGGGTTGTGAGACAAGACGAGATGATACGTGAGGAGGTGGAGACATGTGGCATACAGATGGTTTTGTGGAAATGGAGAGCAGGTGCTGATTTTAGTGCAGGCCTGAGCGCCGTGAAGAATCAGACTGGCGATGTTTAACGCTGCTGATGCGCCCGTGTTGTGAAGGGTAAACGGGCTCCGGAATGTCGGCGGGTTAGCAAGGCTGACTTTGCATGTGTCCAGCGGTGCCCCCCCCCCCCCCACCCACCCACCCAAGGGAAGGGCTATTTAAAGAGCAGCCTCCCTCACTACCTCAACGAGAAATGAGGGGCGCGAGAAGTGGGGCAGGACATTTGCAGCGTCCTCCACGAAAAGCACACACATCCTCATCCCGAGTGCACGCAGCCTCTGAGCCTCTAATTTTTATTGTATTTAATTTTTTTATTTTGATTTTTTTGCACAAACACAAACTGGACATGTTCCTACTTCCCCTTACTCACACCTGGTGGTCCTGTAGGTTGTGGGAGTTTTTGCGCTTCCTGTCAGTGCATTTTCAAATTTGTGAAGAGCTTTTCTGCAAAGGAATTCGCATCTAACAGGGAAACCTAGGATCTGAACCTGCTGACAAATGTATTTATGTATTTCTTTTCCCCTGATGTAACAGGAATGTTATATCAGCCCACAGCATGTCTGCATGGGCAGAAAGCTTCAGTGCGTTTGTGCGAGGGAGGCTGTATCGCACGCATGTGTGTGAGTTTGCCTGCTACTGTAACAACTACTAACCTGCCTGCCCTCCTGGCCTCACCTAGTGAGAGTGCCATGCCTCGTTAAGCTGGCGAGGATGATAGGGCCTGACATCTATTTACCGTAGCCACGCAAAAACACACACAGACACACACAAATGGCCCATTCTGGCCGACAGCATCACCTCCAGCTATTTTACGACTCTCCCACTCTCTCTCCCTTTCACTCTTTTGCTTCCATTACCCCCCTCCCACACCCCCATGTCTTTTACCTCCCTTGGTTCTTCCATTTCAGTCTGAATCAGTTAGTGTCATACACGGGTATGAGGTTGAAACAGGAAAAAGGTGGAGTTTTCAGTGCCCTAAAATGTTTATATAAAGGCAGTGTAATATCTACTTGTAAGATGCAATCATAGGAGTAAAAAACAGGGTGTCCAAAGACATTAAATGACTGGTAGCTTCTTGGAGGCAGCAAAAAGAGTCATTTTAAATCACTAAAAAATGTTTAACACATTCAGTCTACTTAGATTTTATTTATAAAGCATCAGTTCACAGCGTGAATATAAGCGTCTTATATTGTAAGGTAAAGACAATATCAGAAAGAAACCCCAACAATCAGATGACCCCCTAAGAGGAGGCACTTGGCGATAGTGGGAAGAAAAATCTCCCTTTTAAAAGGAAGAATCCTCCGGCTGAGCCAGGAACAGAGAGGGGCAACCAGCTGCTGTGATCAGTTGCAAAAGAAAGCCAGAGATTTATTATAATTAATGATTAAATGCAGAGTGGTGTACAAAGAAATAGTGAGTGAAACGAGGTAACTGAAAGATAAACTCAAAGCATCGTGGGAAGTCCCCACCAGCTTTTTGTAATATAAGCAAGGGAGGGTTCGGGGTCACCTGATCCAACTATAATCTTTATCAAAAAGGAAAGTTTTAAGCCTAATCTTGACAGTAGAGAGAGCGTCTATCTCCTGAATCCATATTGGGAGTTGGTTCCACAGAAGAGGGACCTGAAAGCTGAACGCTCTGTCTCCCATTCTACTTTTAAATACCCTAGGAGCCACAAGTAAGGCAACAGTCTGAGAGCGAAGCACTCTGTTAGCATCACATGGTGCTATGAAGTCTTTGTGACAGATTTTCTATGTGAGGAGAAGGATTTTGAATTCAGTGAAGAGAAGCTAAAATCAGAGAAATGTGCTCTCTCACTACAGCATTAGTATACAGAGGGGTGACAAATTAAAGGAAATAATTGGTGGGTTCACTTGTTGTATAAGTAAGAATGGGATAATATTACAATAATAATACATTTAGACCTGACATTAATATGTTAGGTCTCTATCCTCCTCAGCAAAACCCTAAATGAGTGAGCTTTTAAAAATATGTGTTGTATCCATCCAGTGAAGTTCCAGTTGCTTCTACAATGCTAAAGCATATAGTAGCTCACTGGATGGCATGTGGGTACCTAACACCTTACAAAGATAGTTTTATGTTGTTTTTTTCCCTTTAATTTGACACCAATGTGCCGCATGTGCACAGCATACTAATCACACAATAAAATAATATGAATCTATGTTTTTTTTCATTGGATGCATTGCCAAAAGAAATGCCCACATCTTAACTAAAGGCCTCTTTGAATATTGCATGTGGTATTTAGCCTGCTTAAGCATTTTACAAGGGCTTTCAGCATTCTCTCAGAAAGCGATCTAAATGAATGAAGCACTGCGAGAGGCTAATGTAGAAAGATGGCTGGAGAGAGCAAGGGAAATCACAGCTTGCTACCCTGGACTCAAGCAGATCAGCGCTGTCTAGGTCAGCACATTTGAAGTTAAAGCCAGTCTTAAATGGGTCTTCAGACACTCTCAAATAAAGCCGGCAGACAGCGCTGACCTTTACAAACTACCGTCTGCAATGAAGAGCGGGAGCCGGGGTGCAGGGGAGAGATCGAGCGCAACGCGGCCGTGGCTGAAACTCCTAATTGAAACTTTTCAATACTTTTTTTTTTTCCCCATCCAAGTTGAGCAAAACTCTAGGGAAGGAAAATAAAAAGAGGAGTGGGTTACTGTTTTGACTTGTTCTTTTGCAGCAACATCCCACTGCATTTCCAACTGTTGCAGTGTGTTTATGTTCAAATCTAGGTTGCTTCAAAAGCAGAGGTAGGAGGGTGGAGTGTTATTTGGAGCTCATGTTTTTTTTTTTTTCTCTTTTTTTCCCTTCTCATCCGGTACCACGCAATTAAATTTAATGACACGAGGACTTGTCTAAGTCGTTTGAAGCGACTTAGCTTTTTTCGCTGGTGAAATAAAATCAGGAGTGGGCCAAGGTCGAAGACCCCGAGATGTCATAAATCTCTGGTAACCGTAATTTAATGACCCCTAGTGTTCACTTGTTAATTCAGTCATTGCAAAGAGGCTGTAATTCAAGTGAGACATGGAGCAGGAGTGAGATATGGGAAGGGATGGGCTGAAGATAGCAACAAAAACCACTAAACCACAAAAATAAAAAGAAGCTATGCTCGCTGTCAATCAGTGCAGTGAATATTGTGGAAAAAACAAATGGTTTCAAACTTTTTCCTATTGGCTGGAGTGGCCTAAAGGTATAAGTTGCAATTTGCTAGAAAAAATCAGATGCATATGGGTGTACGGTTCAGCGCATGAGTTATTTGTTTATGCACGACATGCCTTGGCTGGGAAGTGCGTGTCAAGCGAGCAGGTGGGGGCGGTCACCAATGAAGACAATTAAACACCTCGGAGGCACTCATCCAAAACTTCCCTCTGTCCCCTGCGCTTCTGTATCCTTCCTCCGCCTCCCCCTCCCCTCTTCCTCGCTCTGTCTCTGACGGATGATAATTCACTGGAAGCGAGGGGTCACGGCCTGACAGGGAAGGGCATCATCAGCTGTGATAACCATCGCCGGACACAGACAGTCAACAGCAAGTTGGCAGCTGAAAACAACAACAGACGTGAAGGGAACTTTTCAAAGACACACACAGAGGTGCTGCCCCCCGGGTTTTAACCGCAACCTCACACAGACAAACACACAAACACGGCGACTCTCTTTGAAGGTGCGTGCACGGGCTTTAACGCCGAATCAGCAGTTTCGGTGAAGGATGGGTACACCGTGCTCTGGTGGGAAGCACACTGCTTACTCATCCTAACTCGACTCTCTTTTCTGCGTGCCGAGACCCAGAGACACACAAAACCGCCGCTCAGCCCCTTGTTGAGGTCAAAAGGGCTCTCAGTTTCTCTCGCATCCTCTCAAATGCTCGCTAATTACAAGGAGATGATGGGTATTATTGTACCCCTCTCTAATTGCTGGAATATTCTAGAAGGACAAAAATACTTCTGTCACTCGCGCAGCCTCAAAGGAGGGATTATAGTCCCAAACTAGAGAGGGGAAAGAAAAAAAAGAAAAAATCAGTGTCACAAATGGGGATCGACTGTCAGCCCAGCTAATTATCCCCGTTGAAAAGAGCAAGCTTCATTTCCCGGATTTACGTGGAGGGGAATCATTTGTGGCGACCTCATCCCTGACTTTATGAAAAGAAACATT
The DNA here is from genome assembly GCF_001858045.2 of Oreochromis niloticus. Lineage (NCBI taxonomy): Eukaryota > Metazoa > Chordata > Actinopteri > Cichliformes > Cichlidae > Oreochromis > Oreochromis niloticus. Next base: position 18,823,044 of record NC_031967.2, read on the forward strand.
ACATTCATAATATTGCTAACCCCCCCACCCCCTGAACCCCCCACCCACCCCCTATTCTTTCCAGCTCTCTTCACAGTGGCTCTCATTTTGACGGCTAATTCCGGTGTTTTCATTTCAGAGGCACGAGCTTAATTCGAATGCATATTAGCGCATTACAAGAGGGGGCCTGGGTGGGGTGGGGGGTATCTGCGGTGGCAGCCCACACACACACACACACACACACACACACACACTCACACATCATACTGACACAAAGGGATAAAACATGTAAGCTCTCCCAACCCCACAGTTCCAACCGCAGTCAAAAAAAAGAAAGCGGGAAGAGTCTGCTGAGTGATAGCTTCTGCACAGTTTCCGCATGTTAGTGCTTCTTTAATGCACTGACACCGTTAGCCTCGTGCCCTTAAGTGCTCCATAAGAAGTGCAGCTTGACTAACGCTGCTCTGCACCTCCATCGAAGCTCAGAGGGGAGCGCAGCACACCAAGGTCAGAGCCGGGGCGCTCGTGTGATCGATGCTAACGTGATTAGTGACATGCTAGTGTTCAACTGGGGGGGGGGCACGTTCGCACCCGGTGGAGGTGCCGGTTACGGGATCTCTTTCCCATCGCACGTGAACACCCGGTAGCAGATGTGCGCGCAAGCCGATGTGGAGCTGCCCATGGACCATAATCCATTTAAGACTGTAAACATGGAGGAGGTTGGGTGGAGGGGGGTTGGGTTGGGGAGAGACATTTACTGTCAGACAGCACTTGCCACAGCCGGTATATCATCTTCCTGTCAGCAGTGTGCACACACACACACTCACAAACACTCCATTCTGAAATCATAGCAGCTACTCTCAGGAACATTACCTTCGGGCCTCTACCTTCTACCAAAATTGTAAGTAGAAGACAATTTTTAAAAAATAGGCAAGAGCTGCACCTGACTCGATGATTATGAGTACAGCGAACTGTAAGTAGTTATGCATCAGTCAGTTTTAACCTTGTATCCATTTCTATTAATCAGCCTGTTTAAGTGTATCGAGCTAAAGGTGGACACAAAGATCAGTACTGGTAACTTTGTTTGCCACGTCTATAGTACTGACGCTTCAGTGTGATCCCGTTGACCTTACACAAGGTGAATGAGGGCACAGTATGGCTGAATGGCAGCCAAGGTTAGAGAATTGTTTAAGAAGAGTTGACATTTAAACACATTACAAGGTTGCCTAAGCCTTTGGCCTCACAGCAGTCAGTCAGTGGCTTTGTGTCCTGCTGCTCTTGCCATGGCGTGCGGGTGACAGTTAAGCCAAGGTTATGTACAATGCATAGGTGGGGAGGGGAAGGGAGATGTGCCACACAGAGAGGAATACAGTGAGACAACGGAGTGGGCTTTCTTTGTTGCTGTCTATTGGTCAAACACACACACACACACACGTATATACACAATGGCACACCACGACACACTCTCCCTATCCCATTATGAAAACACCTCTTCTAACACTCAGCTTTGCTTGCAGACCTTAACGTCTATTATTATAGAAGGGCTCTCCAGCTACTCCTTTTGATTTTCATTTGTGGCGGCTTCTGAGAGCAGGTGTGATGGTCTTGCTGGCAGAATCCGCAACTCGCGCTCTCACCGGGGACACGCAATTAACCAGCTCGCAAATATTTACACCTATTTAGATCTGTCTGCTCTGGCAGCAGACGATACATCATTAATGACTTTTTTTTTTCCTGTTTGTCAGCTCGAGGACTTTAGGTGAAGCACAAACACCAACCCTTCCACGCTCAAGGTTTCATGCAATACGTCCAGATCGATATCTTCTCCCAGTACAAGCTGCTGGAACGTGGGGTGAGCTGAGCAGCACAAGCCTCTGTGTTCGACCTGTTTCCTAAAGGTAAAGAGGGAGCGTGTAGTCAAGGTTGGCAGGAGATGTGGGGTTTATGGGCACAGAATTTTAAGGTAGGAAGCAAAAAACATCGACATCTGAGTTCGCGTGTCATTCTGGGTGAGACAGAAAAATAATCACGAGCTCTGTCTTTTTTGAAATGTCTTCTATGAAGATTGCTGTTGTGTTACTGGTAAAATTGTAATCCTGCTGTTAGTTATTGGTGCCTTCTTTGGATCTGCACCCTGCTTATCTGCTTGTTAAATCTGGTGTAATTAGCTATTAGACCCAACACCTTTTATTTCCTGAAATAAAACACCAAGGCAGCACTGAGAGCAGCAAAAAGTCCAAATTCTTTCAGTTTCACTAAAAAGTAATCAGTGTAGATGCAGGGCAGGTGAAAAAGAGGATTGAACAGAGTTAAATGTTAATAGCATGTCATTAATGCCAGCTGACACATGAAATGCACAACAGTAGTGCTATACGCTTTTCTAACTTATTTATGTAGCATCAAATCACAATAATAGTTGCATCAAGGCGCTTTATATTGTAAGATAAAGACTCTACAGTAATATAGAAAAAACCCCAACAGTCAGATGACCCGTGGGAAGGAAAAACTTCCTTTCAACAGGAAGAAACCTCTAGGCTCAGTCGTTGGTGACCTCCTGGCAACCACAGGTCACTTGTTAAAGAGTACTCCCTGTTCTTTTGACAAGGTGAAAATAATCACAAAGAGGTATACTGGCAGCAATCAAAACTGTCCGCTTTCAAAATAAAACCTGAACCTTTCAAAACTTTTTGGTTGTAAAGAGGGTTAATTTTGAATTTTAAGGTGAAGTTTCCACTGCACATTTAAAAGGTCAGCTACTGCTTGGTGAGTAGTTGGAGACTGTTTGCAGACCAGACGACTTCTATCTTGCATGCTAGCTATGGTCAACTGCAGCAATCTGCCACCGACCAAAGTAATCGCTTTGTGATTGATTTCACCTGGTTACAGCCAGCAGCCTCCAGCAACCAGCCGAGGAATACATTATTGCTACAGGGTTACTGATGAGTCTAAGCCTGTGAGAGCTAACCCAGAGCTCTATGGAAGTAGAGTGACATGATTATTTTTTCAGTTTCTTTTATTAAGGATTCACGCCTTGTCAAAAAACAAAGCACTGCAGAAGGTCAAAAATTCAACAACCTAGCAGCAGACGCTTGGACTTGGACGGGCACACACACTCACTCATTTGCAAATGTCAACCGAACACTCTTGCAATAAGAACATGAAACTTTCCAACATTGCTGAACATCTCGTGGCAACATAACACCACTCACAGACACCGTCAGAGTTATTAGTCTATTATTAGCAGCAGCAGCGGCAGCCGCCCCCTCCCTCCCTGTCGACACAGCGCTGTCATCATAGATGACTGGCTTCTAATTGGATGCAGAGGAGGCCACATCCATGTTTCACATGCTGCGAGTCGCCATCGAATGTCGAGAATCACATTTTCAGTTAAATAAGCCCCAAAATACGAGAAATAACATTTCTTGGGGAGGTGGCAGGCTGATTAGTCAGTGAATCATATTGGGGGTTTTTGCATGAACAGATCATTACAACAAGATGTTTGCGGAGAAGTGGGAAAACAGGGGGGTGGGGGGTGTATTTTGCTGAAATGTGGACAGATCTGAGACAACAAGGAGAGGGGGGAGAAGTTTGTGGAACAAAGAAAGACCCTCTCTTCCATGTCTCTCTGCGCCTCAAATAGTTGGCACCTAGTTTTTGTTTTTTATTTCTGCTCACACGGGATAAAAAGAGGAAAGAAATAGTATGCAAGCACACACACACACACACACAGCAGCGCTCACACATGTACAGTATACACACACACAGTGGGAAACTGGAGAAAAGAGAGAGTGAGGCAGCTGTGAAAACATTGCTTCTCAGTATCTGAAGAGACTTGAGAGGAAATATGGTGCAATTTTTTACAGCTTTCTGCCTGTCAGGGTGAGTAAAGAGAGCCCTGTCCAGCGGACCTTTACAGTCCACGCAAACACACACACATGAATGCACACACACACACATCGAGCTCCTAAATCAAAACCCTGGTGTCACTGAGTGGGTAGTAAACATTTGCCTTTTGCCTGATTTGAAACAACTTGTAGATTATTTGTGTGTTCGCGCAGTCTTTTTTCTCTCTTCTCAGGCTAGTCTATGGCCTAATTCTCACTCCAACACAAACAAGTGATTTCACATTGGAAAACCTTATCACTGCTCTGTTTTGGCACCAGGTAGAAGCTAAACAACATTCTTTTTTTTTACAATTTTTTCTTTTGGAAGAACAGCGCACACAGATCGCTCTGCTGCATCCACTCCGGTACGTGTACGTGACGTTCAGGAACGCAATATATGAGAAACAATTTAGCGACACAATGTAATTTATTTCCTTTGTACTTTTCTTCTTTTTCTGTAACAAATCAAAAGAGTAGGGATTCATTTAGAGGGTGCGCACCAATGAAAAACCAGATATTGCATTTCATTAGGGGAAGTGCTCTCTGGCTCTTAAATGCGCATTCTTTGTTTCTCTTTATTATTATTTTTATTTATTTATTTTTTGCCCTATTCACACAATCAGCACTTCAGATTAAACTGACACAATCTCCTGCCCGAGACACACAATTAATCACGAGGAAGGGTAAGAGTCTGCTCTCCCCGGATTGCGTAACACCTGAAAGAGAATCCGATGGCGTCTGCCTCACTCCCACTCTCTCTGCCTCCCGCTCCTTCCTCTCTTCCATCATTACTTTTTGCCAGAGGATAAAGTCTTTGCCTTGCAGGCTTCGTATCAAAGCACCCCCCCCCCCCAAAAAAAAAACCACAAAAAAGGAGGTAGTTGTCTTTATTCTCGCAATCCCTTTCGCACTTTCGCCGCTCCGCAAGCCAGCTCTGGCGTCTGCCTCCTCCAAAGCCCCCCACCGCCCCGCTAACCCCTCTGATGTTTTAGAAACAAATTGCTTTGTCCTCACGCTGAGTTCAGCCAAAGAACACGAGTGTTGACAGCTATGGTCTTTTTAAGAGGAGAGGGGGGGATTACCGCATGTATGTATTGAGGTGGATTAAGACTTTGACGCTAATGAAAGATCGTGACAGGAGTGGGGTTTTTTGGGGGTGGGGGGTTTGGGAATTGGTCAGCAACTCTTAAGCTCTGATAATGCGTATGAGGCCGAAATGAAATCGGCAAAAGCAGGGATAGTAATAATCATAATAACACCGAGGAGGGGTTAAGGAGGGGGGGGAAAAAGCGCAAACAATCAAGAAATGCCCGCAAAATACTATTTTCACTCCCAAACCATCTGTTCTTAGTTATAATCTGCAGCTGCTTTTGATTAAGATTAGAGGCCCGTGATCTATTAAGAGAGGGCAGGAGATTTTTTTTTTTTTTCATTTAAAAATAAGGATGAGCGATTTAAACAGTGATTTCGGGAGTTTGGAACAAGGTGAGGTGTTTGCATGGATGCGTGTGTGTGTCCTTGCTTCATCTCCAATCACTCAGGGATTAAGATGATTTATGCTGCCCTGGAGTGACTTCACATTCACAATGTGCAAGGTGATGGAACCATCATTCATCTGTCTCCCTCTTTCCTTCTCGCTGTCAGTAAAAAAAAAAAATCTAACTTGTAGAGCTCTTCCTCTTAAAGCTAAACCGTCTACAAAGTGTTGATTCTCATTACCGCCAGTGCACTATTTAGGCTAAGTGCATTCGGCGTAAACAAGAGGATTCTGGGTGTCACAAAAAGAGCACTTCGCAGACTTAGCGTCGCACTCTGATGAAATGACTCGCAAAGAACTGTAAAAAAAAAAAGAAAAAAGAAATGCATCACAACCAGTGCAGTTGATTCAGGCACCTGTTTTATCGCACACACGTTCTTGTCAAAAGCCGCCATCTGCATTTCCCACAATGCTATCTGACCGCCGGTTTGCTGCTAGCCTCGAGCAGAGACGTGGATGTTTACAGAGGTTTGGCCGCTCTTCTTGTTCCTTCTTTCTCACTCATCCGATCTCGATGCTATCAGTACATTAAACTGCCGTTGTCAGTTGTTATCAGTCCCTCCTCCACCTACTAGCAAGCTAGGAAGGTGGTTATCATCCATTCTAATCAGTGATAAACAGAGAGCGAGCCAGATTGTGTAGGAGACCTTGCGGATGTGTGAATTCTTTGTGGATGAATGCCACTGCAAGCTAGCAAATTATGGCACTGCAATACGTGCTTTGCATTGTAAGGAGAAAAAAAGGTGCGTTTTAACCAAACACTGTGACCTTTTTCCAACTCTGAGCTAAAAGTTTTGCTGCTTATGCCAAGAAAATAGAAGATAAAGTTCAAACGACGTGTCTCAAACTCATGTATCATTGCTGAAAGTTAAATGGATTTCCTCTTCAACACCCCTACTACCTTCTAATGTGGACTTTTGTTGCTATTTTCAGACCGGACAGACACCACCCATTCCTCCTGTTCAGTAGAGCAGAACGGCCACATTTCAGTGAGGTGATAACTACCTTTTGGCAACACATAACCGACTGACAATAACTGATAATGCCCATTTAATGGGCTGATGACAGCTGAAAAAGGTGCCTGACTCTAAACCCTAAGTTTGTTGTGACTGTGAGACTTTTAGTCTTCCACCTGAGTCCTTCTTTTGTCTCAGGTGACATCACTTGAAAGCAGTTAATCAGATTACACTTGGTTCCCTCCAGGAACCAGAAAAACATCCAAATACTTTTTTTGTTTGCAGCCCAGAGTTTGATGTCAAATTACCCTTTAAATATTTAAAGGCCGTAATGAGCAATAATGTTTACGGTTTGGAGAGCGCCGAGAGAGGGCAAACAGATGAAACGAGACAACTACCCTAAGAGCAGTTCGAGGACGAGTTCATCGCGGCAGCTGTAACTGGATAATGACAGTAACTTGTTTCCCAGCAGCGTGCGTGAACCCAATCTGTCACTTCCAGGAGATTTTCAAATCCGAGCTGTGCATTTGTGTGTGGGAGGCAGCCTAAACAGCGCTACTCTGGATCCCCCAGACCCCAGTGCATACAGTAGCCCGGTGCAAGCAAAAAGAAGAAAAAAAAAAGCACCGGAGTAAGCCGAGCGCATTTTCTCATAATCGTTCAAAACTTCTAAAGCCGGCTAAACACCTACAGCACCTTCCTGCTTACGTATGTACACAGCCTGAGGTCGACATCTCGCCAGCAGCATCTCTCCAACGACTGCTCAAAACACCTCGCAGTGAGTTGCAGGCAATGCAGTGTTTGTAGAAGTTGCTAAAAGCTGATCCCAGGGCATAGGCATGTGTAAAGGGATTGAATATATATCTGTTTTTTGGGAGTTTTTTTGCATGTGTTCAAATCTCATCCTGAACATGAGCTTTTTTGCACATTTGTGTGCTGTTCAGTATGCGCCAACTAGATTTGGATGCTTTGTTTTGTCAGTTCATCAGCGGCAAGGGGATCTTTTGTCATCATATCTACTTGTTTCTTTCTGCTCGCTCACTCGTAACACCTGATGAAAGTCAAAGGGTTGTTTGAACCTGCGATAACAGGGAAAACATTAACACGAAGTAATAAGGAATAAAAGAAAAGAAAAACGACTTCGAAAGCAGTTCCTTAAACAGCTCTTTGGCTTTCTGTTGATCACTGCTCGCTAGTTTTCCACCACTTAAACTCAATCCTCCCTGCGCCCTGTGTGCAGGCACTTCTAGTCTTACAAACCTCGGCTAAAGTGATTGCCTGAAGCTTAAGTTTGAACTGCAGAGAAGATAAATGCTATTGTTTTAGCCTTCAAGGTAGCCATTAGTCTGCGGGCGAGACTGCAAACAAAAGGGCAGGAAACAGACAAAGAAACACATACTTTGCCACAAGTGCACAAAAAAAACAAACAAAAAAAACCAGGTGTGCCCTCATTGCATTTGTTCAAGGAGCTAATCTTTTTGTAAACCTCAGAAGGATGGGTGGGGGGGTGGACAGTCACCAGGCTGTATCACTCATCAAATCCACACCACATTTACCTTCATTGTTTGGCTGAAGGTGTCGGGTTACGTCGCTCTGACTGCGCGTCCCTGCCTATGTGTTTTGGCTCCTGGCCTCTCTTTCCTATTGTGGTTTTAAAACTGAGGCTTTTGACTGCCACTTTGGCCATTCTAATCATCCCTCACAGGAAGTTGTGCACGCTCGGGACTGTAGTCATCGGAGCCCGCGCATAACTGAGACGCCTGCTTTTATGAGGTGATTGCGTTGCATTTAGAGGCTTGAAAGGACAGCTGCCACGGTGAATGGCACACAAAGGATGGGGAGAATTCTTCCTTTTTTTTTCCTGCTTGTTTTGTGACCTCGGGTTAAGAAATATTCACACACACACGCACACAAACGCACAAACTCGAAAGAATAACATCCACACCTGGAGGAAGGGCGGGATCTAATATCTGAGCACGCTTCCTTGCTTTTCACGACCAGGTGCGTTCCGAGTCGCAAACAACACGGAGGAGGGAGTGGCGTGCAGTGATGGAAACAGGGCCAGGTGAAATTTGTCAAGTCACAGGCTCGAGTTGACGCCGCACTTCAATTACCGGGTGCATATTCATCCCCCAGCATGATGGGAGGGGGGGTGGGAAATGGTGCATTGTGCCCCAAAATAATTCCCAAGCTGTCAGCAGAGCCAGGCAATGTTTTTGCCTGCTGCGACTCACGACATTTCATTTTAGCTGCAAATCCTCGCATTCCAAGACGGGAGACAAGGTTATAGAGGAAGGAAGCGAACGAGAGAGAGTATTTATGAAGAGAAAACAAATAAGGGCCGGCCTGCTTAGAAATCTTGTTTTTTTAAAGCATCCAAATGCAGTGATTTTTTTTGTATATATTTATGCTGTTGTTTGTGACTGCAGATGCTATATGTAGGGGAATAAAGTGTTTACACTGTGAGCTAGGAGAGCACTAAAGCCCTTAAATGGGTCAACAATGCATAAGCAAGTAGCGTCACACTAACAAAGGAGAAGCAGACAGAGTGCAAATATTGGCAGCACACACACTTATACACAGGCAGTTTTCTCGTTTTGCACACGCACACCTACAAACCACACCATTTCCCAGCCACGTGAATGCGCTGAATGCGAATGCGTGCCGTTTGTCTTAAGTAGGGTGAGCTCCCGGCCTTCATAAAACATGTATGGTGCTAATGCTGACCGTTCTGCGAATTTCTCGCCAGGGAAACTGCTTTGATGGACTAAATGGACGAGCCTTTGTAAAGAAAAAAAAAAAAAGACGTCTCTTGGAAAATGCATTAAGTCATTCTCAGCGACTTCTGAGAGAAGCGCGGAAGGATTGTTCAGGGTAAGAAAAATAATGAGCATTCTTCCTCCCTGCGAAACAGAAAAAAGAGTAAGAAAAAATCACACATCTGCTTTGAGAGAGGATTTTTTTTTTCTTTTCACTGATATATATATGGCCAAGAGTTATTGTGTCCATGAGCACAGCTCCTATTTAAAAAAAAAAAAAAAAAAAAAAAGTGCATCTGAATGGAAATAAGAAGAGAGAAAATAATGAAATTCCTCAGCTACAGGAGCTCAGGAGGATATTGTCCCTCCAGGTGAATGGAGGTGTGCACATCCATGCATACAGCTGTATATAGAAGTACTTGTGAGCACTTTCGTGTGTGTGTGTGTGTGTCAAAGTGTTTTGTATGCAGCCGTGTCACTCTTTTCGGAGCGGTGTGTGTCGGTGTTGTGAAGCCCTCCAGCATCACCGATGTCAAAGGTGGCAGCGCGGGCCCGCGCGGAGATCTCGAACGCGAAATGTGCCACGGGCGGCCCGGACGGTCCCAGCCTGTAGACCGTGCGCTAGCTTTTCATTTCGGTCCATCCTTCCCTCCCTCGTTTCGCTTTGCTTCCTCCCTCCTCCCTCGCTCTTCCACCATATGAGACACATTAATTGTGTCCTCAAAGAGAGAAGGCGAGAGAGAGAGAGAGAGAGCGGAAGGATAATCCCCCTTCTTCCATTGTTACACGCTTTCATCTATTTTTATGAGGCGAAGAGCAGGGGAGCGGAGGGGCGAGAGGGGAAGAGGGAAGTAAAAATAAGTTCTGGTGGGCCGAGGTAGTCTTGCTGCACCGCTGAGAGCATGATGCATCTCTGCTTGGATTCGAGTGCATCTATGCACACACAGACATGCTCGCACAGCAGTTAGAACTGATTTCCTCCACTTTCTTATGCTGCCATCTTAAGCATTTGTTAACACTTCTTTAAATGCTTAATTGATAGGTTATGATTATCTATAATGACTGATAATAAGTAATTATCGAAGTATCTATAGCTGGTATGGTAAGAGTTTAATAGACGATACAGTATAACATAACTGTATTGGTGTGTGATTCTGCACCAATTAAGCCTCTTAAAATGACATTATAATGTGATATAATTACACATGGCCAAAGTTTCAAATAATCAGGTGTCTCCACAAATAATGAGACGACAGCTTCATATTGAGGATTCTGTAAATGCTCTGGATGGCGTCAGTCAGACCACGTATCACTTGCAGAAGTCTTGAGCCTCCCCCTCACGTCTTTATATTTTCCCTCCAAGGAAAAATATTTCTTTTTTTTCTTGCATTATTTTGTTTCGTTAGTTAAGCCACTTAACGCTGACCTATGAATTATTCAAGGATTAAAAAAAAGTACCTAACTCCAGAACTGAACCAGAGTTATGTCTGCAAATGACAGACAACTGAGCAAAGAACCAGTTTTAAATTGTATCTTTTAAATTGTGTCTTTAGGCGCTTTGTTACTAACAGCATGTTTCCATTTCTTTAGTTGAATCTGTGAAAAATGCCAAAGATGGCACAGTTTGACAGACATAAAACAGTAATTTTGCGCCAACAAAGCGAAGCAGAAAAGTTCACCTTTCTCTTCGTGGTGTGCTCTGTGTCCTTAAAATATTTGAGGAAACTGGACAAGTGGAGAACAAAAGAAGTGTCAGGCCTAAAACTAGCAGATGTAGGACCTGAGAGACGCATCTGCCTTTCTGTTCATCCAACTACTATCACTGTAGCCTCAGCAGAAATGGTCTCTGTGGAAGGGTGGCTGTCGAGAAGCCATTATTGCCATAGTCCTGCCTGCTCTCGGTGTATGAAAACTATTAAGGAAAGGAAAAAGGGAAAGCATGTCAAAGTGCAAAGGAACTGGCCTAAAAATCCGCAGCAACAGGTTTGATAAAGTGTTATTACAACGGAGGCCAGGACTGAGAGTCTACGCTCAACTGCAAAACACAGTGGAGGCTCCGTCATGTTCTGGTGCTACATTTCAGTCAGTTTTGTTGGGGATCTTGTCAGAACCGATAAAATACCGAACACACAAATAACCACGAGATTTTGATCCACCGTGCAATTCCATCTGGAAAGTGACAACGCAGTAAAAGCATCCCTAGATAGAAAAACACACAATGGAACTCAAACATTTGCGCAGTATTGCATAACGGGCTGCAGGCTGCACCAAGACTCAGTAAAAAGTAAATACAGATTATTTCTGTTATCTGTGAATCACATAAAGCTATTCTAGTAGAGTCCAAGAATAGAAATGCAAAGGTGGAAATGCACATTGCAAGTCCCCTTTAAGGCCCAGGGTTTATTCCTGAACATTTCATCATTTCCACCGTCGAATGACGTTCGCTCAGTTGTCACGACAAGAAAATGATGCTTGAGATTTACAGTTATTTTGCTTATCAGCAATTTCCAGGCAATACTAACAAAGATACGTAGCTTTAGCATGGGAACGTTTCACAATGCATCTTAAGGTAATACCATCCATACACTCCACACAATACACCGAGGCCATCCTATCACAAAGAAACACGCACTGATTATTATTAGTTGGGTTTTTTTTGTTTTTTTATTCAATGCCTGCAGCAAGCAAGCATTTGTTTTCCTGTGTTTTGACAGTTTTACAGCGTTTAGCCGTGCCTCTGACTCATCAAACCAGCCCGATTAAAGACAAACACGATGTCAAATTCCTAAATAATGCGACCTAATTGCTATCAATTAGTGGTAGCAGCAGACATTGCTGGCAAAGCTTCCTGACAAAATCCTTTCCCAGAAGGAATGCCAGTCCGCAGCCGTGCCTACTGGAGATGTGGAACAGCAAGCTGCTCTGTAAATAGACACACGTGGGTAAACTCGGACGAGGTAGCGAGACGAGGAGAACTAAAGTTTGGAAATATATTTCTTTTTCTTTTTTTTGTATCGCTTTTCACTCCTTTAAATGTGAATGAGGGGCAGAGTTGCGGGTGGCCAAAAAAGCACAGTGTGACATAAGGTCAAAGGTTAAGCTGCTGGCAGGCTGGGTGCCACACATACATAATGTGTAAGATAAACAGAGGAAGAGCTACAACATGCATGAGTCAGCTCGTGCACAAACACAGAGAGGGGGGAAAAATACACAATTTGCATTTTCTACCTTAAAGGTCAAAAACAGTGTCACTGCTTATATTCAGGCTGAAACTCTGTCTCTAACAGCCTCACACACACATACACACACACAGAGTCACAATATCTTACAGCAATTTTGACAAACTTTCTCCAAAAATGAGAGCTACATTTTACAGTTCATGTACTGGCTACAAGTGGGTTACATCCCATTCTGGACAGTTTGATTTGTTCCCTGTTCACCTTTTTTTTTCTTTCTCTGGGAAAAGGTCTGCCTGGTTTTTGCAATCAGTGCAGCACTCCTTGCGTGCAAATGAAATTGAAAGTTTTCAGATGTGTGGAATGTTGAGCAAGAAAGCAAGGAAAAAACCTACAGGAGGGCTATTACGCTTGCATTTCTGTCTGCATCTCCTAACCGCAAGATATGACGAGGCGGTGTGGCAAGAGACGGTGTTTGCACATAAAATATAGCATGTTTGGCAAACACATGAATGAATGCATGAGGAGCCGCGGCTTGGCGTCGGCCTACAGAACGTGCGAACACCTGAATCCTGTATGTTTGTGGGGGGTTTATTTTTTGGACGAATTCCCTGAAGTGAGAAAAGCAAAAATACATAAAAATAGGACCTTAATGCTTTGTCTTTCTCAGTATTCCTCTCAGATATTGCTTCAGGTGTGAAGCTGGCGTGCTGCAACACACGCACTCCTCTGACCTTACGGTCTCTTCATCGCGTGCTTGAGAATCCGAAAATGCGCAAATAAATAAATGAACACTTGGCGAGTTAGGATTATTGGCATGCCTTACGGGCAATCCTCCTCCCTCGCTGTGGACCTCACGCTGGGAAAGACACGGCACCCACTGTGTCCCAGTGCTGCACACCTGACGTTCCAGAGTGCTCGCTCTGCACAACTTCTGCACCTCGACGCAACTGTGCACGGAATCTTAACGGGATGTTTGGACGCGAGAGAGGAAAGTTAAAAAAATAAAAATAAAAACAAGAAGAAGAGTTAGAGAGGAGGGTAAGATCAGGGCAGGAGGTGAGGAGGGAAACCGAGCAGAAGACGAGAGCGCCCTGAGACAAACGTGGTGGGGGTGGAAGGAGTGGAATGGAGAGTGGAGTGCAGGAAGCTTTTGGGTGGAGGTGGATGTCCTGGAGGTGTTTAATTGTCTTCGTTGAAGACCGCCCCATCCCAGTCGCCCTCAAACTCCACACCTGCAGATGAGGAGTGAAGATATCGTGAGAGACGTGTGAAGCTTAGGCGCATACCAAATTAACAGCTGTCGAAGATAGCGCCTTTTTCCTGTGCCGTTTGGAGGCGAGCCAAATTGCTCGTCGCTGCTTCGTTGCACCTAAAAAGCCACGAATTGCGCACACCGGCGCACGTGACTGTAGGCCCTCATTGAAATGGCGGTCGTGTCTAAGCGAACGGCGTGAAAAACCATTCTGTTCTTTTAATCTCTCTGCTGCAAGACCCGACTCGCCCGCTTTATCAAGTAAGTGCATCCGGATCGGAGGAGACGATGAAGAAATGCGACCGACTGCCAACTCTGAGGCGCGAGTATCCTTCCACATTCCTGGCAAAACAATATGGCTGCCTCTCTAAGTTGGGCGGGGGGCTCTTATTGCAATTACTTGACAATGACACTTTAAAAACGCATTTGCCACGTTTCCTGTGTGTGCATGTACGTACACCATACATACAGAGTCGATCTAAAATGGCTCCACTTTTTTCTCTCTTAACCCAAATGGCCATTGTGGTTGTGTAATGCTTCTCTGTGTATCGGTGTTTGTAAGCCAGCTAGAATGGCTTTTGTAATCTCTGTCAGGAGTGGGTGTCAGTCTGCCCCTGGCTTCACAAAACACCACAGCAGCAATTCCATTATCCACACTCAGACAGCCACAGTGTGTGTGTGTGTGTAGGTGTGTGTGTGCACGACGTATGTTTTCAGTTTGTGGCAGGTTGCTTTGTAAGTTACATCGCAGGTAGTGATATTAGAACCATACCAACAAATCTTTTCTTTTTCAAGTCTTAAAACAAATCTCTGCTAATTGTATCTTCTTCCACATTTTAATCGATTTAGAGCAGGGATGTCAAACATAAGGCTCAGGGGCCAAAATCGCCCGGCAAGGACTCCATATCGGCCCTATTGAATCCCTTTAGAAAACATGAAAGAAGGCAAAATATTTGTCCTTTTAATGCATTTTTATAGGTTTTACAACTTAATCGTTACTGCTAAAGACCTCCCACATGGCTATTCAAACACTAAAGTTATAGATAAAAAATTAAATGATTGAAAATTCCTGTTTTATATTTTGTACAATGTACAATGTCAGTAAAATTAATTAGTGAACCACAACTTTCAGTTTTATAATTACAGGACAGATAGTTAGCTATCGCTAACAGAACTTTTTCACCACTAAGACTGGTGCTGACAGGTTTGATTCATCTACAACAGTAGCACTTCTTAATCATGTAATAAAAAATGCAATGTCCTGTTGAGGTTCCTTTTTTTATGTTAACATATCTCAGGGATTAAATATGTAGTTAAACTTTTTTACACTGACAGAAGGAGAAGTGTCACTGGTCTGGCTCACTTAAGATCAAAGTGGGCTACATCTGGTCCACAATGTAAAACGAGTTTGACATCCCTGATTTAGTGGGTTGGTTTGCCTCTGTTTGCCTTTCGTTGTCTCCTGTTTCCCCAAAGAAATTGCAGGCAGGTGAGCTTAATTTAATCTGTGCCCCCAAAAAACTTAAAAATGACATAATTACTTTGCACAATTAAATCTTTAAATCATCTCCCAACAAAATAACCCCATTATTTACCCTTTGAGTTGAAATCGCTGCTTCTGTCCACAGAAAAGTAACCTCATGTTTTTCTTAAACTGCATTTTTTCCACTCTGTTAGCTGGGGGAAAAAAAGAAAACACTCCGATGTATATCATTAAATTTTGTTCAAATAAACCGTGAAGTCTCCATAATGACTTTAATTGTATAGCACATTTCAAAACACAGAGTTACAATGTCCTTCACAGTTTGAATAAAAGCCACACTATTAAAAGTAAGCATACACATTCAAACACACAGACGAGTCATCAACCATAGAGTCACACACGACAGACACACGACATACAATTTAACAAACTGAGGGAACGATTAAAGTGAATATAACGTAAAGAAATTAGTTCTCAGAAGCCATTTCAAACAAAGCACAAACTCGGCTGACCTGATAGGCCGAGGAAGGCTTTTCCAAAGTTCGGGCGCAACAACCTTATAAACATGACGGCCTTAGTAAGAAGGGTGGAACAGTCAGGAGACCTTGATCAGATGATCTGAGTAGTCGGCCGCCGCGATAAGCTCTCAGTAGCTGGATATATATATAATGAGGGGTCTGCCCATGTGGCGCTTTATATGTTAATAACAGGATTTTAAAGTGGATTTCAGTTGGAGCCAGTGAAGGGAAGCAGAAGTAGGTGTGTTATGTGACCTGCTGCATTCTGCATCAATTGGAGACGGACTATGAAAACTGTGAGCTGCGATGATCAAAGCGGGGAGAAAATGAAAATATGAATTAAACAGTTCATCGAAGCCCAGGGGAGCTTAGTGAGACTCAGCATTCAGATGTCGGTCAAAGATGATGCCAGCAGATGATTTATGTGGCTCCGTGGATGAAAACAGAAGTAAATGAGAGAAAGTTTTGTTTTCGGCACTTCGCTTGAACCGATCCTTCATCGTAAACATAAATGAGCCTTCGCCCGCTCCTTCCTCGGGTTTCTCCACTTGGTTTTTAAGAGCAGGTATTCCTCGAGCTTAATTCTGTCAGCGTGCTGCGGCACTGAAGTGAAAGCTGCACTGAAGGGGCTTCAAAGTCCAAATGTGCCTGTGTGAGGAGAAAGATGGGATCGCGGATGTGACACAAGGGTATGATTTGAATACCTGCCTCCTCCACCTGAGCAGTGATCAATCATCTCTGACTGTCAACCGCCACTCCCTGCCGGCTACTCCATAACCTCCATCCCTGGCGTTTTCCTCCTGTTTCTCTCTCTCGCTCCTGTTGTCTGTTATTTTTTTTCCTCGCTATCTCCTGGTCTATTTCCAACCTCCCATCCATTTCTAGGCTCCTGTGCGGCATGTTACTCATGTACTCCGTCTTGCCACTCATGCCTCTTTTTATGCCCCCTCCCCAGTGTTTTTTTTTTCCTCACATCATCACACCAGGTTCTCTTGTTCTTTCTATCTCCCATGCTGTCCCCTTGCCTGAGGATATCACACACACTCTCAAAAAAAAAAGAAAATAAGGGGCGAGTGGTAAGGGACAGATGGAAATGAATGAGAGACACACGGCACGACTGGAGGCGCGCGCAGAATACAAACCCTGCTGCAAAATGCACAAGCGTCCGAATAATTTATAGGCTTTTTTAAAGATGTAACAGATTATCATTCCCTTTCATTCCTTTGCCGACTTTAATTTTCGGATTAATGCTGTGGTGTTTTTACGCTGTGACCTTGGGGAATGCACAAGCGGGAGGCGGTGGGGTGAATATATTGTGTAACATGCTGATTGATAGCACGGCTCTCTTCCGCTGAGTGATTTTTTTCCCTTTTTTTTTACACTACCGGTTACAGAAACACACACACACACACACACACACACACATCTCGCCACCAAGTTGAGGGAAATCAGACCTAAGACCAGCGCCGCTGCCGCTCGACTCTTGAAATATGAATGGTTTTAATTAAACAAACTCGCTTTGCCATCTGGCCCTACAATTGGGCCTGCCTAATGAACAGCCTCACACACAAACACGCACACGCACATTATTAACCAGGCAAAGCGGCATTCCAACGGGTAAAGCTTTGGAAATGGAGAAACAACAACAATGAAGTGATCTAGTGAGGTGCTTCACAGAGCTGGAAAATGACTCAGTGGCTCATTGCGCCGAATGAAGGGTGGATGTGTGTGCGTGCACGCGTGTTTGTGTGTGTAAGACGGCAAAGAGCTGATTTTTGTCTAAAAGTGGGCATTTGAGCGTCTGTCTGTCCGGCGTTTGCTTTGTACTTGGTGATTTTGTTAGCAAAGGCTCAGATGGTGTTTGTTCTCGCTGACTACCTGATTGATAACCGCTGTGATGCGCCACTTGTCTGTCCTACTCTATTGAACCGACTAGCCAATGCTAAATGATGATGTTTGTAATCCAGCGGTGGTACCCCGAGATTTCTCAGCAGGACAGACGGGAGGAAGGTAGTGTTTGGTCTGTGTGTGTGTGTGTGTGTGTGTGTGTGCTGGTGGGTGACTGTCTGCCAGCCAATGCAGAAAAGAAAACGTGGGAGGCATGCTAACATTAGCAGCCAGTAGGACGTGCTATCACTCTCTTAGAGGCTACAATAAATTTGCAGCGCTCCTCTGCCTCTGCGTTCAGCACAGGCGTCAGCCTCTGTGAGATCTGCACTGTGATGCAGAGGTAAATAAAAAGTTGAGTCAACTAACGTATAACCTGACTTGTACCTGCAGGGGATCGCTATACTGCGCATATCACACGAGCGTTGTATATTTCTTGAAAACAAAATTCAGGCAGAAAATACAAAGTTTATTAACACTGTCCTGTCCTCTACATTCTCCTCTATCCCAAATGGTCAGGCCAGATGGCTGCCCCTCTCTGAGAAAGGTTTCTTCCTCCTAAAAGAGAGTTTTTCCTCCCCACCTTCGCCAAATGCTTGCTCATAGAGGGTCGTCTGATTGTTGGGGTTTCTCTATATTACTGTAGCTTCTTTACTGTGCGTTATAAAGTGCTTTGAGGCGACTGCTGTTGTGATTTGGTGCTATGTCCACATACAGTAGTATCAGCAGGCCTTGCTAACCCCAGCATAGCCACTGCCAGCTCAGTGCACATAACAAGGTTTCAATGCAAAAAGTGAACCTTAAAAGTAAAAGGTTATAGATATATATTAGCAATTTTGTAAAAAAAAAAAAATATATATATATATATATATAATGTGATGTTGTGGATCAAATTCGATACATCCTTGGCAGCGTGACCTACAGCAACAAGCACATCACACTGCATAGCTGCACTGATCTACTGAAAAATGTTATTACATCTTCAGTGCCGGGAGCTGCTCAGATTCATGCAGAGCCTTTACAAAAAAAGAAGAAAAAAAATACTTTGCACACCTCAGACACGTAACTCATCATGAAAGAGCAATGTGGAAGCATGTTAGTTTGGAGTGCACTTGAACTAACACGGTAAAAATTGAAAAATCCTCTGCCCCCCTGGCGATGCGGAGATCAATAATAGAGCACGAGTCTTTGACCCGCCGATAACGGCGTACATTTGGAAGGGCTGTTCGACATCCATAACGGCCTAATCGGCTGTTTGACTCCAAATGTTTATGAATATCTGATGAGCGCCGGGGTAAGCTTATGAATAAGTGAGGATGCGGGGGTGCGAGGAGGGGTGGGGGTCCAACTGAGCATCAAAAAAAGATCAAGACTTCATTGAGACGTACCGAGTGGCGTCGCTGAGCGATACGGAGGCCCGAGCATAATGGCAGCAAAATTGAATTATTTCGCGTCCTGAGCCGGTAACTCGCAAGTATGAAATTTCAGTCTTGTTCAGCGGCGTTGGGAGAGGTGCAGGAAAATTCCCATCGCTTCCTGGCACCGACTTTTTGGCTGTCTCTCAGGCTGATCAAGCAGTGTGTGTTTGAGGTCAACAATGTGTTCATATTCCCACGATGAACCCCAACACTCCCTGTTCTGAGTCAGTGCGGGAAGAATCTGTCTTGGATGGAGAGGTTGATTTTTTTTTGTTTTGTTTTGCTTTTGTTATTTTAAATTTTTTTCTTTTAACGCTCCCCACGGAAAGAAGGAACCCAACAGAAAATAATAAAGTTTGCAACATGACCTTGATGAAGGAGATGAGGAAAAGAAAACACGGTCCCTCAGCACATCTGTGCAGGGTGGAAAGAAAGGAAGGACGGGGAAAAGGAGACAGGGTGAACACACAGTGTGTTTGTGCGTGCGCTGTCGTGTGTGTGTTTGTCTCTTGCCAGAAGTGGCGCGGGGGGGGGCTACTTGCATGCATGCATTCATGAGTGTGAGCAGCTGCAGTGGAGGCCGATTGTTCGCGCACACCGCGTGAACATCGATCGACGACGAGCAACCCAGAGCTGGAAAATGCTCCGAATCGAAAAAAGTGGACACTCGCCTTTGTCTGCATTTCACCCTAACACAAAGAGACGGCAATCAAACATGATGGATCGATAACAAGGGGGGGGAAATACAACAACTCTCAAATCCTCGCTTTCTAAAGTTGTCAAACAGATACTAATGCTTCCAGGGGCAAGGTTGAGATTTGGGCCTTCCATGGGACACAACAGGAGCACGCCCCCCCTCCCAACAAATAGCCGTTGCATTACGCACATAAATGTCTGCAGTTACATAGTTACATGCCGCTAATGATGCCCTTGTCGGCATCAAGCACCGCAGCAAGCCATCTGCTGACTTTTGTTTCCCTTCTTCCTCGTAATGCCCTCGTTTTCTAAAAAAAAATGGAAAAAAAGCATGTTTGGGGGGTGGGGGTGGGTGGGGGTTAACACTGAGTAAATGTGGTGCTGATGCTTTCTGTGCGAGCTCCTGCCACAACACGAGAAAGGATGCTAATGACCGCAGAGGCTGAAGCAGTTTGCCAATATTTGGCCTAACCTTAGATGATTGCATTTACTTTACACTTAGGTATTTAGCTGATGCCCTCATTCAGAGCGACCTGCCATAAGTGAGCAAGCCGGGACTCGGCGGCGTCCTCAAGGACGCTTTAACTGGAAGCACAGAGATGCTTTTTTTTTTCCCTCCCTCTCTCTCGCTCTCTCTCTCTCTGGGACTGAATCACAGGACCTAGACCAATTACAGTCTCTCAGACCACAAGGCCACCCCGCTGCCTACCAGATTATATCAGCTCATAGCCTCGAAGTACAAACTGTGTAAGAACTCCAATTTGTATAACTGTGCTGCAAAAGAAATGTGAGATGTAGAGGCTGATTTGGAAACAATATCAAGCCAACGTTCACAAGCGCTCCCTTTTCTTCCAATCACACATGTGCTGTTGCCTTGCCTTTCTCGCACACGCACAGACACACGCATACACACCAGTTCAGCCGATCACTAAAGATAGCGAGCAGCAACAGCGGAGCGTGTTGTTTCTCTTAGATGGAGACTGATTCATGAATTGACCTTGACTCTCTTCTCCAGCAAATCTCCTCTGAAGCGTCAGTATGCTTTTCACCAAACTGAGGAATTAGCAAAACATGCACATTGAGCTAAGAAGTGAAACTGGTGGGCATATTTGGACCAGTACAAGAGCTCCTTGGGTATCAAACGCTCCATCTTTGGTTTAATGCATTTCACTATTTATGCCGTATTTATTGTAAAAGTGGTTTTACTCGACAGGCTCCTTAACTGGATCGCTATCGACTCACCCCCCTTCCTGTAACAGAAACCAAAATGAAACGATCCTTTTAATTTAAAGTCTAATTTGGTAACTTAATGGGCGCCCGTTGTCGGAAAATTGAGATTTTTAATATCCACGAGGTAGCCTTATCAGCTCACATGCTCACATCAAAGTGTTTCAAATCCCCTTTAATCTGCGTCGGGGCCGAAATTTGAAAAAGCTCACTGTGGACACTCCGGTGTAACGGCCTGTTTGATGTGCCCATCTGTCTGATTTGACTAACTTTCTGTTTGCTTGTCTCGAGTCAGTGCAAACACCATAACTAGACATCGGCCCTCGAGGTAGAACCAGGCGTTTGTCCAGGCTCCACCTTGTGGACGCAATGACGCTTTGTGTTGACCGCACTGATTTAAAATAAGGTAAGGGCATCATCCGCCTAACAGCTCCATTGTAAAAAAAGAGAGGATGTGAATCTTTAAGCCATTTGAATATCCTTATCCTAAGCTGCAGCGGGGAAGCCTCTGCACTTAGGCTTAGCACTCTCAAGACAGCTACTCCTTGTTAAGCATCGCCTCAGACTCCTAGACTATGAATGGGACCATTACCCTCATCTCTCACTGCACACCCAGATACACACACACACACACACACACATAGAGACACACACATACATACATATTTTGGCTTTGGTAGGAAACTAGTTCAGGCTAGGTTCTGCAAGAGAAGAAGCTGCACTTTATCAGGAGACTGCTTTTACAAAAGGATTTTTTTTTTTTTTTCACTTTGCCACCGCTCCCGTCCACTCTCTCTAGGCTGGAGTCTTTATGCACTACAACACACGGATCATCGGTTCGATCCCTTAATTGAAGCAAAATGAACTCCTTCGTGAGGGCCTCGAGGCCAAACGCAAATCACAAATCAGTGCAGCAGCTGCCTGTACAGCTTCTAAACAATTCAGGTTGAGTATTAGCCCCCTCCCCGTTACACCTCTTTCACTTTATCTCAAAGAATGCAAGGCGAGCTAGAAAGCGAGATCCTCCTGAACACCTATCCTCCCCTGCAGCTGAGATCTAGACTGCAAACGGAATTCAGCGGGATTTGTAAAACGGTGCAACGCAGCAACAAACTAGTAGGATAAAGACGGCCCTGAAAGGTGGTTGATCTAAAAGAATTCGTCTGTTACATATTCCCTCTTGTAGCCCCTTTGATCGAATAAGCCTTCTGTTTCTGAAACAGACCTCGGTTTTACAATAAATCCCGGACCTCGTTGTTCATACAATGTACACTGAATGAGCTTTAGGCTTCAGTAAAAAATAGTTGCATCACAAGCGCCACACCACATCCATACCCTTGGCACAGAGAAATGTCGAACTGACAACAGAAGCATTTTAGCACAAAAAAAAGAACGAAAGAAAGAAAAAGGGACGCTCGTGTGTTTCTGCACTTTGCTTGTGATGCTTTCTACAGCGTCCCGCTTGGATTTCTCTAGCCAGTTATGTGCATGTGTTGTTCCTGTGTCTTAACGGTTTCTAAATCTCCTTTCAGTGTTTGCCCCTACCATTTTCCATGTGCTCTGCCTCACCGACACTGCCATCCGGCGTTGTCCTCTCGTAGCTGTCCTCGGGAAGGGGAAGGGCGCCCAGCCGGGGCCCGACGAACTCTTGCTGCTCGGTGTCTCCGACTCATCCAGGCCGCTGTCGTAGCAGCTCTGCAGCGATCCCTGCTGGTGAGGATCCTGGGGCTGGCTCACCACCGAGAAGGTCACTCGGCGAAACGGCTACAAGAGAAACCAAACGGCCGGGGGTCACTATTAAAGGGACTTCTTTACTTTTTTTTTTTCAACTTTTATTATTGGATGTCAGCTTGGGAGCGGGGTCCTTTGGAAATAGAAGGGATTCAAGTCAGGATGGCAGGGACATAGGTTAGGAAAACAAGGGAGGCTAGGATACGTAGACTGCAGTGAAGGGCATGGCTAACGGTATTAACAGCTACGTTAGCAACCAAACTAGCTCTAATGCCCCCCTCCAAAATAAAACTATGATCTCTTCTATCAGAGTAGCCAAGAAAGAACTACTTTGCCTTTCTCTAACCCTGAAAACTTTCAAAAGGACACAGAAGAAGCTGCACAAAGGAGTCTTTCACAAGCACGCTTAGAACTCAAGGGACCAAGGAGACATGGTAGCTAGCTAGATTTGTGTGTTAAATACAGCTAAAAAGGAAAGAGGGAGTGGGAGTGGGGGAATGGTGGTGCATCAGCCTCATTCACTTGTTTACTTTCCCACTAAAACGAGGACAAGGTGAACAAGCTTTCAGCTCTCCGGGAGGTCTGATTCGCCGCCAGAGAGCGAAGGCGCAAAAGGCAAAAGACGGGCGCACACAAATAGGCACACCCACTTGACAGCATGGGACTAAGTGCACACGCACAAAAGGCTTTTCTTGATGAGCTGTGGGTTCACGCTGTCAATATGTGTAGCCCGCTCTAACACATTATTGAACAGTGTCTTGTGTTAAGCAGTAACAGAGCATGTCATTAAAGCCGAGGCCTCTTTCTCACTGTATCAGCCTGATTTTCTTTTTCCACTCTCCGTGTCTCCTAATCCCCCGTCTTAGCGTTGTACAAAGGTAAATGGCAGAGAGGAGAAATGAAAGACAGAATGAGCGCAGGGCGAAGAACCAAACACCAGGCTTGGTCATTACCAGAATAAATGGCATAACAAATGGCTAATGCCGTTAATTAATTACATGCAAACACTGTCGGAGCTCGCCTCTGGTGCAGCACATCTTCTCTCTTGCACCTCACTGGACCTCATCACTTTCTCGTGTTCTCCATCTCTTCTGATTTTACCCCCCCCCCGCCCCACGCACACACCTCCACACACACAGACACACACTCCTCCTTCTGCTCTCCTTGTTTCCTCGTTTCATCATAAGAATATTACACAGGGACAGAGGCCCATTACTCAAAAATGTTCTTTTCTTAAAGCATTCTCCCTCCATTCGTTCCCCATTCGCGACACCTGATGAAATACAATCTATTATCAGCCACGGTTGCCTGCACTTTGAAATGTGCACATCATGCGTAACTCATCTAACACTGTCGCTCAATCTCAGATGCAGATGTGACAGCATCGTGTCAAACTTCTTCTGTCAACAGATATTTACACGTGGCAGAGATCCATTAGCTCAAAAACAAAGGCCATCTTAAAGGGACAGCTCACTGTAAAGTCAAACATTTCGATCCCAGTTGCCTAGTTTTGAAGAAATCAGCTCTAAAAATGTCTCCCTTCTCTTGAGTAGACGTTAATAGCCTTGTGGTCCACAAAAGACGAAAATAAATAAATAGATAAAAATGCTTTTAAAAAAAAAAAAAAAAAAAACTCAGCACAAATGTCGATTGTCAGGACCAAATTACTCAAAAAAGAAAAGAAAACACATTTGATTTTGCCGAAAATACCAACCGTATCCCACCACCCAAAAAAGGATCTAGCTCGGTGATATGAGGACGAGCTTGGCTGTGATGTTGGCCAGCTGCTTGGTTCTTTTGATTGGCGCAGCTAGACGTTAAGTGACATTGCTCCTGAGTTCGGACATCCGAATTTGGATGTATCTGGAACGTGGCATGAAACATGGACATAGCAAAGGCCATCAGAGGACGATAGCAGTGGTTACATAAACGATAAGATAAGATAAACCTTTATTAGTCTCACACATGGGATAAGATTACTGGTCTATTGGAAAATGGCTTTCTAAAATGACCTTTGTACACTCTTTCCTGCTCATGGGCTCAGTCACTCATTTTTAGGTGATATTAGAATAAAAATTAAGTATATTTTGTAAGTTATTCAATAGAATTCGTTAGCGACTCAGCCTGTGGTTTTACAGTCAGACCCACCACCTCTCGACACATCTATTTTTTGACAACGCTCATCTTGAGGAATCTGAACGAGACTTCAAAAGAACAATGAGCAATGTCACGGTAACTACGTCCATTTTTTATACTGTCTTTCACCTGGAAACAATTTGCTTTGAAACAGACTCGTAGTCCATTTCGGACATTCCAGCCTCCCGTTGCCTAGGTACCGTACTATTGGATGTACTACCAGTTCATGTCTCAGTCAGTGGTATCCTATCTTCTCATGGTAGTCGCTTCAGTCTCGTGCATATAAGTTGAGAAAAGTCTATCTCGGGTCCCATCCACCAACAGTCGCCAAAGTCAGTTAAGTCGCCAAAAGTCTCTGGTCACCTCATCACTTAAGATCAAATATAATTACTTACAGTTCATTAATCAGATTTTCTTTCCTTTGTTTTTCTTACGTAACCAGGCCATGATTCTATGACAAGAAACACTGATGCTGAGTTTTTGTAAAATCTACTGTTCTGGTGCTTTGGGCTCCAACACAGTGAGTGCAATTCACTTCCATTATATTCAAGAGACGTCCAGCATGTCTACAGACGATTTCTTGCAAACTGACACACCGAAACAGCGCAGCACTACAGGTCACGGTCAAAAGCTGTAAACATGATTTTGAGGTGAACAGTCTTTTTTTTTTTTTAAAGTGGACCTCTCCATCATTTACACACTTAAACTTAGTTTAAGAAACTTCTGCCAGGCACACAGTGTGGCGTATTCGTTTTCTGATAATGAAAATTTCCCACAAGCCACTGGGAAAAAAGAGAGCTTTTTTTTTGCTGAACGGGTGTGTGTATGTGGGCAAATTTACATATATTTATATATTTCTGCCTGGTTGTCTTTCTATGGCTGGCTGGCTAACACAGCAATCTTGGCAATAAATCATGTTTCCATGTAATTACAATCAACACTCAACAAATGAATTGGTATAAATATTCATGCAAATTTCACTTGGATAGTCAAACATTTGTTGCATAATTAAAACCGGAGCCCAGAAGGAGAACTGCTCTCTATAAGTGTAATAACACTTGAAGAGATGTTAAGATATTAAACCCTGTTTTTTTTTTGTTTTTTTTGTGGTTTGTTTGTTTGGTTTTATTCTATTTCTTCAAAACACTTGTTTAGTGAGAGGTGTGTGTTAACAAGTCCATTTGAGCTAAAAAAAACAAAAACACTTTGTCTGGATCAGATTTAGAGCAGTGCCATAGTCCTTGGGAAACACGGTTTTCTAATGATACAAATTAAATGACTGCTGCCTAATGAATAGCAGGCGAGATCGCGGCAAAGAAAAGAAACACTCGAGCCGGTGCACACCGAGGAAAAATTGAGTTTATGGGGTGGGGGGGAAAGAAGCTGACTGGAAGGGAGAAAAGAAGGGGGAAAAAAGAAAGAAAGGAAAATGAACAAATGCATTTTATTCACCTGAATTTCCCCCCTTATTTTCACTGGAGGGAAAGCAAGATAGAAAAGAAAAAAAAAACCTAATTTGTTTGCAGACCAGAAATGGAGTTCATGCAGAGATCGCCGGAGGCTTTGGATTAGAATCTGCAGCAACCGCCGCCGTCTGCACAGCAACCTTCGCTCCCTTCATTGTGTGTCTTTTAAATAAATGAATTTTTCTTTCTTAAAGTGATTCTTTCTCTGTGGTTCTCTTATTTTTTTTCTCGACTTCTTTTTGTGCGCCTACATCTAGGTGCGTGCTTCACTAGTTGCCAGCACAGGAAAATAAATAAATAAATAATTGTCCAGCATGCTGTGTGAAATAACATATGGCTTTCTGGTTGTCACGACCAATTTTTCTCTCTCTCTCATTCACAGGGAAGACCATTTTGGGACTCGACACATGTCCAAACCGCAGGGAAAATTTAACAATTATCTGCTTTGCATACGCACACACACGCACACACACACACATACACACACACATGCATGCATACACCCAGGACTTGGGTTGACAAATGGGATTTTGCTCAAAGATAATGTAATGCATGAGCACGGGCAAGTGAGATTTCACACGGAGAAATAAAAAGTGAGTGAAGCTGCCCTCCTCACTGTCTATCCATGCTGTCATATGGCACAGAGTTGACCTCCTCTCACTAGATATTGGCCATTTTCAGACCTGGAGTGTTTGTTAAGCCTGACTTACTACATGCCCTTTGATGCTGGTCCCCGTACCTCCTACCCTGACCTCCTGCCCTTCTGCTCCAATCAGCTGCCAGTCATTTCAGCAGTGACTGAGCCAGAGACACTGCCACACATGTACACACACACACACACACACACACACTTAATGAAAATTGCATTTTAAAGGACAGCCATAGGATTTAAAAAAAAAAAACTTAAGCCACCTCACTTTATTGACTGTCCAATATATGATGGATATTTTTTGTCCACAAAAATATTTGAAGACGATTCAATTCAGTTTTTTTATTTAGCACCATATCATAACAACGGTTGCCTCAAGGCGCTTCATATTCAAGGGTAAAGGCTCTACAATAATAAAGAGAAAACCCCAACAATTAAACGACTCCCCTGTGAGCAAAAACTTGGCGACAGTGGGAAGGAAAAAATCCCTTTTAACAGGAAGAAACTTCCAGCTCAGATAGGGGCAGCCATCTGCTGTGACCCGCTGGGGATGAGGGGAGGGAGATTGTACAAAAAGCCATAGTTTTATATGTGAGAAAGTACGCTGTAAAAACCCCATGCTGTGACCTGTCAGAGAGTAGCCAACCTTTTAATATATGGGTTTCATTACAAGTTAACACTCCTTTGCTTTATTTTTGCCAGATGCCAGGAAGTCTTATAGGGTCCTGACAGCAGAGGGCCTTTACGGGGTGTGCCTGCAATCTAAATCCAGCTGTGACAGCAACGGATGATTGAGCAAATCCGTCATCCCTCAAAAAAAATGAACAATGCAAACAAGCCACGGGTTTACTGAGACCTCTGGCTGAAGCTCGGTCCGGCCTATTTCCTGGATGCTAAAGGGAAAACAGATGGGCAGCCTGCACTCAAACGAACCTGGAGCCAATAAAAACAGACCCGTGCCACTAGTGTCAATAATGTGTGACCTCTTGGATTTGATTTTCATTTCCTCTTCCCCCCCAAAACAAAATGCTGAGCCGCTGTCAGCAGCACTTTGTGTGAGCCTTACTTCTTCTTTTAGCTCTCAGAAAACCTTGAATGATAACCCACTGCTTAAAGTGGAGAGCTCTGCCTTTTCATGAAACCTCAGACCAACAACCCTGGTTGAAAATAGCTGATAAGATCAGTCTAGGTTATACAATGACTTTAACGTCGAGTACGGTCAAGGGGCTCTTTATTATTAGAAGTCCACTTACCTTCTTTGTTTAACTTGGCAAAACTGACTCATTAATGCCAATGTGACACTGCACACACTAAATGTGTGTGTTCTGTGTTTAAATTCTTCATATAGGAAGACTTGGCTTTATAATGGAGCCCCTGAATGAAGAAAAGGATGGAAGAACGATGGAAGTGAGTCTGGCTGAAATGCACAGTGTGTGTGTATGTGTGTGTAATTTCAGCTGTAAATACCCTTGGCAGATGGCAGTGACCCGCTACCGTGAACCACAGGAAGCAATTGTGGCTGGGTTGGACGTGGGGCGAGGGGAGCAAACACAAACTGCAGGACCAGTGTCTTTTTGCAGTCAACCAAGAGAAAGGATCCAGAGGAGGAAGTTTGAGTAAGGGAGATGGAAGGAAAGATACAGACCCTGGTTAAAAAAAGAAAGGAGAAAAAGAGGCCAGGATAGAGTAAAGAGAAAGGAATGACACACAAGAACATTCGCGATTGCCAAAAGTGCCAATCGGTAATTAAGAACCCATGTTTCATATTTAATGGCAACCAGACAGTGACCTGTGATACGCCACCTGAGACACAAAGAAAGTGCCAAATAGCCAGGGTACACCAAACAACATACTTACAGAGATCCAAAATTGGCTTAACCCAATTGCGCCTGCTCGCTTTGCAAAGATCAAATGCACGCGGTGTGATTCGAGTACCGCAAATTCCAGAGATCATGAGATGCACTGATGTTGAAGCGTTAAACGAGACAAATGTCCTCAAGGTGAACTGACTGGAAATCAATCGGAATCTGATCAAGAGGGGTTCAGTTTCTATTTGGGTGCAGCTCAGTTTGCTGATGCGTCGCAGCCTCAGCGGTTAAAAGCAAGCGGCGTTAGGCTGAAAGTGGAGGGTCTCTCCGGCCCGTTAGGTCCCCCCTGTGATTGGCTGGTGGGGAGGCGGAGGTTTAAAATGATTCAGTTAGGGCTGAGTAAGTTGTGGGAATTTTCACAGAGCAGTTGGCTGCAACTTTTTTTTTCTTTTAGGGCAACCGCCCGCAGAGTCGAAGGTATCAGGTTCTAGCCTGACTGATAGCTTTGGCCCTGTCAAGCTCCAGCGCTCCTCTTCCCGTTCCTCGTCTTCTTCAGAATTCACTGCTCCGTGCACATTCCTCCCAGGTCACTCTTTCCCATAAAAAAAAGAAAGAAAAAGAGAGACAGGAGGAGGAAGAAGACAAACTGGGGTACCGTTTCCAAAGAACACCCGAGACTCCAGGAGAAACCAAAGAAAAACAAAGGCGAGATAAAAGAGGCTCCTGCGAGTTGAGGGTTTTATTTTTTGCAACGTTATCTTCAGAGTCAACAAAGATGCAAAGAGTGTTGTTTTTTTTTCCTCCTCTTCTTCTTTTTCTATTCTGCTGAGTTCAGGAAAAGTTTTTTTCTTTTGTTTTAACTTTCTTTTTGAAAAGCCAGGCTTACAAGGGCATCCAGCTTCCAGCTTCTAGCCCTAACTGTGCACATAATCTCTTATTCATAACTACGTCAGTGAGCTGTGGGGTCCTTTAATAAGCATGGGCGCAAAGCTTGATAATAACATTTTTAAACACCTTTTAAAAAAAGTTTTATTACATGAGGTGCAGACATTACGGGCAACACGGCGCACGGTCTCGTTAAGCGTTGATGATGCCATTAGCACTCTCCCGTCGATCTTTGGAATCGTGAGGGTAGTTTTTACTCTTCCGTTTTACCATGCGGTCGCTTTTATGGTCTGACAGAACGCCGATCAATTGACTGTCCTCCGGTGCTCGTCTACCGCCGTTCTCTTGGGTCTCACTGACCCTTTATTGCCCTCAATTTTGGCATAAGGAAGAGTTGTATAAACATATGCGGTCCAGCAAGACAAAAAAACCATTCAAGGAAATTCAAAAAGACAGCGGGGAACCCAAAACACGAACTCTCCGATGCCTCTTACTGTTGTATGGTTGGGGTTGTGCCATATAAAGTTGTTGCTAGGCACAGGAAACTCTGCGGGGATCAATTCTCAGAGCTTGTGCTTTGGGAACCACTTTGGATTGAGAAAGAAAGAAAAAAAAAAGAGGAAGTGGGCATTGAAGTTGGGAAAAAAAAGATGCAAACGTTGGAAAGAGTGTGAAAAGGAGCGTAGGGAATAAAGAAAGGTTAAAGAATTGAAATGAAAAAAAAAGATATAAAAACTGGTGATCCTTCCATCCCGAGATCCATTTCCTTTCTTCGTCCACTTTAGTCTTTTCTTTCCTCAGTGGGGTTGGAATGCCTTTGGAAGAGTGCCACTGCTAGCGCTTTGCTATTAGCATGCGCCCCATGCACAAAGCCAGAGAGACGGGCCCGGAGGAAGCAAAAAAAAAGACAGGAAAAAGATCACACGTGGTTACTTTCTTAAAGTCTGGGCTAAACTTTTAATTGCTCTTCAAGTGGCGGATTAGGCCACTGGTGTAACAGAGATACTATTCTGGGGGGATGGGTTTGAACATCTTCAGAAGCTTAGTCCAACCCCTGACCTGTTCTGAATGCCAAAGAGAAAGTCCTTTTTTTTGGTTTATGGGGTGTTGGAGCAAAATGAATTGTTGTTGGTGGTGACAGTAGAGAAGGGGGGAGGGTTGGGGTAGATTTGACTGGCGGTGGATTAGCTTTGGGCTGACAAATAACATCCTTTGTAGGATTCAGCTGCTTTTTGGATGCTGGACTCCAAGAACACTATGAAGGCGAGCCCAGTGTCATGTAGCAGACCGCATGAGGCTAAAAAAAGGACATTCAAAGGCATAAATGAAAGCTTCGTAATTCACAAAAGGGACGCTTGTCAGTGTCGATGTACTTCCATGTATAGGGTGGTAATTTTTTCCCCCTTTTCTTGCGGGTTTCAACACCAACATCCGCTGCCGTCAACTGCGAATTATGTTGCATCCTCTCATTAGGAATGGATGGGACCTTCTCCTGTGTCGCCGTGTTAGAGCCGCTGCTGCTGACACAAGTGCTGGCAGACACGGGGAACGAGTGTCAACCAAACCCTGACCCTGGTGTTGCTTACATAGAGTCTGCCTGCAAATCCTGAGATCGCATTTCCTGTATTTTTTACCCCCTCCTTTTCTACTTCAGTGCTCGGTTTATGCGATGACAGCTGAATGGCGTGCCATTCACTGAGCGTGTGCGCGTATCGAGTTGAAATCGCTCCCTGCACATTCAGGTGTGTGCGAGTGTCCCTCTCCTCTGTCTGAGTGTCAGCATTCATGTGTATGTGTCATGTCTTTGGCATCTTCATGTCATTTCTCATGTCACCCCCCTCAGCTGAGGTTCTCAGCTCTGGCATTTGGGGGGTGGGTGGGTGGGTATCTAGGTGTCGCATGTGGGGATCCATCACAGGCACTGGCAGCGCCGCGTCTGACCAACGGCCTACTCCTGTCAGTTTGTGACAAGCCTGGGGCTGGCGCTAACATTAGCTCGTTGTGACACAGGTCTGGGTGTCAGCAGAAAGCATGACATGGCATCAACAAAGCCCGGAGTCGGCGCAAAGCGGCCAAATGCCAGGAGCCGAGCATTCGCCGCTGAGGATATGAGAGGCGGCAGCTCGCTTGCGTCGCTACCTGTCCCACACATGCACAGATGGAAGATGTAAAAAGCCTTCAAATGCCATATCTAAAGAAAACGAACGCCACCGCAGAGAGAGGGAGAGGGGAGGAAAAAGAAAAAAGGAGCGATATGATCAAAAGGGATAGACAGACTTCGGAGAGGGAGGGACAAAGAACGAAAAAGACAGAGATAAGGAGGAGAGAAAGAGACACTGTAGAGCCTTTAATAAGGCTGATAAATGATTCTTTATTTACCATCCTGAGTCACTGATGACAGATAACCTGCATTTAGGGGATCAGGGCTGCCATCCAAACAGGCAAAAAGAGAGAGAAGAGAGATAGATTGAGGGAGGTTAGAGAGCATATCCAGCTTATCCACTAATGAGGCGTTCTATTTGAGTATGATCATGGGGGCATGTATCATTCATGTGGGATAAGTAGCGTGCGTCTCCTTGCGTGTCTGCAGCTCTCGTCTGTTGTCTGCGCCCTCTTGTCATCTTTTAGAAACACCCACACGTCCCACACTTCAATGAAACAGTACCACCAGGTGGCGTGTCTTTGCCTCAATCAAATGAATTCCAACTGTATGTCCTGATCACAGTGCACACACACACACAGACACACACAGACACACAGAGGCTTCCCTTACAGGTCCCATCCACCACCTGTTCCTGACAACAGAAGCATGGGACGATTACGATCCAAACAATTATGAAAACAATTACTACAAATGAGTAATTAAACCCTAATGTCAGGATAAATAAACTGACGGTGAGAAGGGAGAGGAATGAAGGAGGATGGGAAGAGCCCAGGGCGAGTGAGGGAAGGAATGAATAAAGAGAAGCGGGGTAGGAGAGGAGTCGACAGAGGAGCGAGGAGTCACGGTGTTGCACTCCAGCCGGCGTTACGTAAGGATTATTACCGAAAGCATTCAAAAGACGTTTTTAACACGGCTTCAACAACAATCCTTCCATCCCTGCTCATCATCTCCACTCGGACCCCTTTATCTCCCAACTTCCCCCTTCCCTCGCTCCGCTATCTCCGTCTCTGTCACTCTCGGCGGCTCCCTTCCTGACTCGCTATCTTGGTCGAGATCACGCAAGGTCAAACCTCCCCGACGTTTGATGGATGAAAATGGAATTAAGATGAAAGCACAGTTTCAGATAATGAAGATATGCAGTAGGAGATTAGGAGGCTGGGGAGGCTGCCGAGGTGCCGACCAAATTAATATTGAAATTTATGTGTGTTTGGCTCCTGCCCAGGCAATCCCCAAGTGTTATTTCCAATGGGGGGGGGGGAGTGGAAAACATAACAAAAATTTTAATAGCATTTGGGGTGGGGGTGAAGAAGAAAGGCGGCACCACTTTTCCAGCCGACAGAGTTCATTTTGTCTGACGTAGGAATGCAAAATGAAGTAGCCGTAGCAGTGCACTACACAGCTGTTCAGCAGCGAACGATGGACTGTATGGAAACGGTAAACGCTCACATTTTGTGGGTCTCTGTGTGAGCCAATCTCAAAAGTAAGTATCCCAAACTTAGGTGTGGTGTTTAAAGGTAAGACAAAGGCTCAGGTGTGCCTGTGTGTGTGCCATTTAAAGCACGTTTGCATACTAACACGGGCCAGTTCAGATATTTGCCTGCACTTCGAAAGGCACATGATCTCTTTTACAAAAAGTGGCAAACGCATCTCACAATCCAATCTGCAGAATCTCAGCCGCTGTAAAGAGCTGAATCAGTCTATGTGTGGTTGAGGAAAACAGGCAAAAAGGGATAAGGCTCCCGTGCCTCAGAAGGCATCAAAGACAGACAGTCTATCAAGGCCCCGTATCGCTGTCTGATGACGGCGATATGCACACTAATCCGCATGTAAAATAGTCCTTTTCCTCCAAGGCTCTTCTTGGAGTGCACTTAGCAAGCAGCCCCTCTCTGCTCTCCTTTCCTCAATCTTGCCTTCTCTCTGACACTATTCCCAGTGAAAGGAAGAAAAAGAAGAAGAAGAAGAAGATAAAACCAGGGAGATCCACAACATGCTCTTAAGGTCTCATTTTCGTCCAGCCCTATTAGATCTCATTACTCAGTTGTTGACTGGGCAGACTTTTTTGTTTTTTTTTTGAGTGGGAGTGGGGAAGCTAATGGGAAATTTGATAATGGCGTCAGGTTGTTTTGGTCCCCACTGTCACAGCTTTCCAGCACTCTGCTTGTGGCACTTTGTTAAGGGAACACAGGAGTGTCGAAAAACACAATTAACAGTCCGGCTTGTTTGTTCCCTCTAGTATTTCTCCTTAAATAAGTCAAAAGTAACGCAGGAAAGAAAAAAAATGAAAACACTGGAGGAGGAGTACAAAAGACATTCATTCAGAACTGACTGACTTTGGCCCTGTTTTTGCCCTCTGTAGCCTGCAAGCTGTTCCCATTGACTGAATAAGAAGTGGTCAGGTTACATAGGACACCACCAACAATGAAGCTCTTTGTTAAGGCATCAGGCAGAATGCAGAAAATATTTGAACCGATATATATATATATGTATATAGATATATAGCCAACCCGAAGGGTACCGAGAAGTCAAGCAGCCATTATTACTCGACACCTGCATCTGCTCCCTCGGGAGCTCGGTGCCAGCGTACCATTGCCCCCTTGTGCTTTCGGTCCCCGCCCACTTGTGTGCATGTCTACATGTGTGTTTCACCTGTTTCACCTATCACCTTACGGGCAGCTGGTATCCTAGGAATAAAAGAGTCTTCAGCGAGATAGCCAGCAGCGGCGGAGGATGAAGGAATATTGTGGGTGGGAGAGCGTCAGCGGTGCAGATGGAAGGGATCCTGTGTTGAAGTGAAAGCCCTCCTCTCATAATGGTGCAGGTGAAAGCACCTAACTGGAATGCAGAAGCATGAGCCCCCCACCTCCACCCCCAACAATTTTTTAATCAAGACATGGAAAGAAATTAGAAGGCCAGGGGTTTCGAGGGAGAGCAGAAAAACAATGACTGCCATTGAGGTAACCTGGACTAATGGTGAGGAGGGGTGATATATGAGACTGCGCTCGCACACGCATACACGCAATATGGAGTGACGGCACCTGGTTTTGCTCGCTAGCTCCACAAAGGAGCTGGTGTTAGAGGTGGCCGGAGCAATCCAAATATCGATAGCATCGATACCAACGCTGGTATTGGCATTGGACTGATGCAATGCAGCCCCTGTATTTACACTATAGCTGATGTAGGTGGCAGTGATCCTGTGCGGCAGTCTGGGTATCGATTTAAAGTGAGACCAGCGTGACGGCTATCAGTGACGAGCGCCACGCGTCACGTGCAGCGGCAACATCATGGGTCTGTGATGCCAGATCAATACCCATATGTGTTTGTGATTGCCATAAATAGGCCTTCCAGCGTCCTTGTGGATTCTCGGTGTCCCTCCTCCTCCATCCTGCCCACCTCTATTTCAATATCTTCCTCCCTCTGTCATCTTGTCACAACAGGGCTGCTTGGGAAAAAGAAAAAAAATGAAGCCACAACCCAACATCAAGACTCAAGGCCCCCGAATCGAGGCTGTCACATAAAAAGACAAAACATCCATGTAATTTGAGCTTGTATTACATTGCCATTTTCTCTTTCTTTGATCTAAGAACAATGCCCAGGGTTTTCCTCAGACTGGGCTGTTTCCAAACCCCATCCACTCTGCTGCACCTAGTTTTTGCAGAACAGGTTTTCTCCCCATTCAGCGCCTCACAAAAGCAAAAGCAAGAGCCAACCGCTGTAGCACAGCAAAGCCCAGCACCCTGCCGCACTAATGACGGCCCTCATCAGGCTGGCTAATTTAACCCCCCTGCGTAAATTGAGAGGTAGAGGTCATGGAGGGAGTTGGATAGAGAACACAACAATAATCTCTCTCTCTTCCTCTCTCACAAATCCCGTAAAAGATCTCGAAAAAAAAAAAAAAGACACAGAGGCAGCTGCCTGGCCCACATTTCTACACTAACAAGAAAATTGGGTGTGTTTTATTTATCTGCAGTGCAGACTATATTATTATGAATTTGGGGCATTGGAAGGCTAGTTATTTAGAAGGCTACAGTCTCTGTTATCCCCCATGTACTTAGTTTGCCCCCCCACCACCCTTCCTCCACCCATCACTGTGCCTCTGGTCTTCCTCTTCTTCTACTTCTTTTTCTTCCTCTACGGCCAGAAAGAAAAGCAGGTCAGGCAGAAATGACAACTCAATACATTACAGAATAATACACCACAAAGACGCGTGAGTGGTGGCCCTGCTAGTGGTTAGCATGCAATGCAACTTTACCACCATGAGGCAAATCTGTCTTTGAATATTATTTCAAGTCCTGGAAAATTGCACATGCTGCCTTTGTAGTATATATAAATATATATATATTTAATGTTGACATGTATTCCCAAGGGAGTGCTTTTGAAGAGGGTTGGGTTTGAGGTGAGTGTCCTTTTCTTTTGGTACTTGACGGTATAGAAATGGTCCCGTAACGGCTGAAGACAGCAGCCGAAAAAGAAACATGTGTTCAGCATAAAAACAAGACAATGCTCGTGGTGTTTTTGCAGGAGTCAAGCGCCTTTTTTCTAAAATTTAAACCAACGTTTGCAAGGTATCAGCCCATCCAGATGTGATCATCGCCATTAGTGAGTTTGTTTTTTCAGCACCAACAACTTTTCATTTCTCATCCATCTGTCAAGAATATTTCCCGCCATCTCATCCATCACGCTCACTTCCACTCCCTAATTCTCGCGTCTCGC
Organism: Oreochromis niloticus; assembly: GCF_001858045.2. NCBI lineage: Eukaryota > Metazoa > Chordata > Actinopteri > Cichliformes > Cichlidae > Oreochromis > Oreochromis niloticus. The sequence goes on from NC_031967.2 coordinate 18,859,368, forward strand.
GCTCGGCTTATCTCAATACTTTGGGGCTGATGCGTAATACTAACAAGGTGGAGAAAGACGAATGGGGTTGTTGGGTTGTAAATCCAGTGATAAGGTGAGCGGTATGTTTCACATTACGCTTTGTCTGCCATGTAAAGACCTTGGGGGAACTTTCGGGTGTCTCAACGCTCACGAGGAAGCACACACACACACACATATGAATAAAGGTCCCTGTCATCCTTCTCCCTCTCCACTAATGAGTTCCATTTCATTCCCACATTCCTTTACATGACCCTATCAACCTCAATCGTGTTGAGATGCCACCGTCTCCCTGATATTCTTCACCGTCACCCCCCCACCTTTCTCTCCATGCAGCGCTTCCCGGCACAGCTGATCTCCGCCGAGTCCTACAATCTAGTTAATATTTCATCAAGTGGTGGAATCTCACATCTGTAGGTCACGTTCGGGGCCCCGGCAATTAGAAACTCAAACAGCGACCTGGCTTGCTTTTTTAATTCTCTGTCTTCTTCTTCTCCTCACCCTTCTCTGCACCCTTTTTTTTTTCAAACAGAATTAACAAGTTGAAATTAATTTCAGCCCTCGCTGCAGTTGGAGAGGACTAAAAGAAGGATGGGAAGAGGATGAGGAGCGGGTGGGTGGGCGGCTGACAGGCAGGGATGGAGCGAGTGAGGCGGATATAGCAAAGAGACCACCAGAATCCACATAAATAAACAAAGATTTCGGGTTTTAAAGTGCCGCGTAGCTAAATGAGAGGCGACCGCAGCCATTTGCTTCGAGAATAGATTCTCTTTGGTGTGGGACAAAATTCCTCGTTTAGGAAAGTAAGAATGTGATACCACCATGGCTGCTGGAGGCGCAGTGGACTGTAAAATGACGGTTAATTACGCCACTTAGTCCAGCTGAATATTTGTACAATAGTTGTGCGAGGCTGTGTGTTTTGACAATAAATTTGCAAGCTCTTGCTATTAGTGTGCGTGTCGTTGGCGTGCGCTCTCACCAAAAGACATCTGTTTAGGAGCATTAACTGTGTGCTGTGTAGGTCTTTGGTGCATGCTGGGTTCCGTGGGTTTACCCTAGATACAACATCTGAACTGGATTAACAATGCCTCATTCATTCAAGACCTTTGATTAACCCCGCCCATACCTCACAGTGCTGGGAGGCTTAACAAACAGAATGTCAGAACAAGATAGTGCGGGGAAGGGGGGAGAGGAAGAGGAGGGGGCTGTTAACGTACAGGAGATCTTCACCATTCTGCACTGCTGTGCTATTTGAATGCAGGGACCAATATGCGATGTGAGTCACATGCTGTTGTTTTCACTGGGATGCGAGCACGGTGGCTCTGGATAGGATTTAAAAAGATTCCCGGGTCTTTATCTGCTTAAGATACCAAGTTGAGTTTGCGTAAACACAGAGAGGAGCTCAGTGTGCTTTTCTAGAGCACTAAACAATGCTCGGTGGCTCTGATGACCACTGATGTGGGTCAGGACTACTGCTGATTTGGGACAACTAATAATTAGCAGTGACCACAGAGAGCCAAACCTGCTTTCTGTGCAGTGCACTACACACACACGTGACCTTGTGACCTTCCATGCCTGCTAGCCTCCTTGGAGCTAATACGTATCGATCGGAATGTTAGGGAAGGGAATATGTGGAGGGAGCGAAAAGGAGATATGGACCGACTTTATGTTAAAATTTGACCAGATAAAATCACTCTGGCAACCACAGGTCCCTGCTGGGCTAATTTAAGCAGGCAAACAAGAGAGGCAAGGCCCAGCAATCTGGCAAACTAAAAAAACCAATGCTCCCCGCTGCAGCCAGCCAACCAAGGCCATCCCAGAGAGATGGCTGAAATCCACCGAAAACTTTTTCAGCATTATAGTGTTCAGCAAAAGCCCCAGCGACGCGAGCCAATAAGAGAGCAGAGACGCACACCTTCTCGCGGAAGCGTAGCCAACAAAAGACGAAGCTTTGACGCGTATGATCCCGAGCCGCACGAGACGACAGGAGACACGCCCATCCCACGTGCAGCCCAGATCTGTCCATCAAGCCATGCGCTTATCCAACCTGCAAAACGGCCCCAATCAACACAGAAGCCGAGGGTTGTCAGTCACACATTAGCAGCCAAGTCACCACAAGGCAGAGGAGGAGATGAGGCTGAATGCTTATTAGTGGCTGTGAAATCTTAGCCCCAAAGCTCCTTCTGCATTCACAGACTTCAGTCAGAAAGCACTATTGGTTTTCTGTAAGAGGATTTTTTTCTCTTTTCCTTCTTTCTTTTTTTGGGGGATTTCTGCACAAATTTATACAGGAGTAAAAATGCAGGGTGAAGGACAAAAGCACTATTATGTCCAAAACCTGTTGCTGTAGATGCAAAGGAGGCCTGTCTTTGTTCCACCCAGGTTTACTTTGGTCGCTGGCTGGAAAAAAACAAAAAAACCCAACATTTGCTTTATATTAAAATTCACGATTAAGGTCAGTGAATAGAGATTGCTCACTCGTACAAGATGCTTATAGGTAGTGCTGTTTCCCTCTCTAATGCCCTTCTCCTGTTCTCACTCCCGAGCTGTGTTCTTTTATATATACATCTCAATTTGATCCTCATTATCCTAAAAATGTGTTTGGACAGCTTAGAAAGAGAAAAAAAACCCACCTCTCACTATATGAACGAAGATCTTTAGAAGAGAAGCCCACATGCACAAATCTTTATACATTAATAAAAGTGTGCATTCGCACACACCAGTACAGTAACACACACACTCCCACACACACTCCCACACAAGTGCCGAAACAACGCAAGCTCACATCTGCGCACTCGCAAAGGGACGGACATGGCGTTTAAGTGGATGTGACATTAAAACAGGCAGCCCCGTTTGGACAGACACACACACACACACACAAACACACACACACACTATCTCTCTCTGTCCGCATCAATGTTGAAAAAGCGACGTCTTAACATATTTGTCAAACAGATGCGGCTACTTTACACTCGCCGGAGGACGATGCAATATGCAAAGCTTTATGTGATTATGTTTTCAATGGCGATAACGCAGCAGCTGTCAGTCAGAGCTTGACCGAATTTCAAAACACACTCCCACTCGTGGGCCTAATTAATAGTTGTCATGAGTCACCGTTGGGAGAAATCACTGCTGTAAGAAAGAAAGAGAGATAGACAGAGAGAAGAGAAAATGATAGAAAAAATCATACACAGCACCAAAGTGTGGTGATACGTTGAATCTTAGACACACACGCGCGCATTCACACATTTGCACAAGTCCTTGCAGTAAACTGGTTAGCATAATTAAGACGGCAGGCAAACAAAACGCATCTCTTTAGATTTGCGTCACAGCTGAAGCATATGTGCTTCGGATTGGAGAGACACGCACCCTTTGCTTAGCATGTTTTACCACTTTATCTGGCCCCCATCGGCGCGTGCCGACCCCGAGGATTGACCATCAATCGCGCACCGGTCCCCATTCAATCTGCTCATTGTTTGATCTCAGCGAGGCAGAGCCAAAGAATAAACAAGTCTATCACAGAAGGATTTTGCATACAAGAGAAAGGCAAAGAGATACAAAGCAAACAAATAAATGTGCCAGCCCGTATGAGGAATTTCTGGGGCTGCGTAATTAGGCAACATTCATAATACATGACCGGAGGGAGAAAGGGGGAGGAGAGAGACAGAGAGAAAGAGAGATGAAGAGAGACGAAAGGTGCAGGAGAGCGCCTGAGCGCGGTGGCGACGCCTGATCCGCTGTCGCCGATGAGATGGATGCACGTGTGCGCGCGCTCACGTCCGGTTGCTTCCATCATGTGGCCGTTCGTGCGTGTCTCCCGCGCCCCGCCGTGCGCGCCAGTTTGTTGTTGTTGTTTATTTTCCCCGGGAACGGTGATGGAGGCAGAAGGCCCGTGGCAGGTAGAAAATGGCCCGGGCCTTTTCATTTGACACCGCTGCGCCTTCAAACAAACTACCTGGGGCCCCTGCGCACACCCATAATCCATTCAAGGTAGCAAGCAATTTTCATTATTGACTGGTGAGAAACAGGCAGGAGAGAAAGAGAGACAGAGAGAGGGGGGGGAGAGTAAGCGAGATGAGATGGAAAACTAAAAGAGAATAGCATGGCTGAACGGGGTGAGATTGAAAGTAGTAAAAAAAAGAAGGGGAGAAGTGGAAGAGATAGCAAGGTATTGGCGGGGGGGGAGAAGGTTCACTAAAAGAGAGAAAATAGATTACAAATAAAGAAGGGTCTCAAGAAAGGGGAAAATGGGAGGAGGAGATCCGAGAAGATAGATGTGATTGAGAGTGATGCGTACGGAGGGGCAGGGGGAGATGGAGGAGAGTGGAGACGAAGTGGATGCAATTGCAGGACGTGCTAATGTATGGGGTCGAAATATAGGAAGGTGATGCTTTAACCAGTGCCAGAGATGGCTTGCACCTTGTATCTGAGGACACGTGAAAGTGGTACACGCACAAACTTAAGAGCAGAGGTATTCGGTAGAGGTGGGCGAATCGATCCAAATATAGATAGCATGGACACCAACGCTGGTGTTGGTATCGGATCGATACTAGTATGATAGCATCGATACATGTGGATCAAAGTAAATTGTTTTTTAAAAAACTAGAACTCAAACATCTGCTGTGAAAAATGTATGAACCTTTTTGTGTGTGTGTTTGTTTTTTCAGTGGCATTTCTATTTTATTTACAGCCAACTGCTTGTTTAGAGACCAAGTGCTTTAGAGACAGGCACAAAGTACACGAACAGCTTAAAGGTGTGTTTTTTGTGTTAATTAACTATTATAGAAAGTAAAAATCACAATGATTTAGTGTTCAGAATTTGCAAACTAATGTTGATTCCTCTCTTAAATCACAACACGCTTCGCCCTACATTAGCTGCCTCTACAGGTTAAAAATGTCGGCTTCTGTATTAGTATTGGCTAAAGATAGCAACTATGAAAGGTGAAAGGGGTGGGACCAAGGTTTGATGGTATGCTAATCCAGACCTTGTAAAGACTACCAGGGCTGTCAACAACAGACACAGTGGTGACCATGAGCTGACGGATGGAGGGAGTAAATTGTGGAAGAGGAACACACACACACAGACGCACACACACACACTCTTCTGTCTTCATCATGCCTTTTCTTGAAAGAAAAAAAAAAATCCAGATACAGATTTAAAGTCAGGTGAATTTCTGCCGCTGCCTGTCATTTTTATCTAGTTTTACAGTATCACGCTCTAGAGATCTGTCAAGAAAATTGACGGGGCTTTTTTTTTTTCATTTTTGGGACAAACTCATTGAAATGCAGCTCAGCAAACCTCTGAAGAAGAAGCTGCGAGAGAGAGAGAGCGAGAGAGAGAGGCATCAGACTGATAGATGGAGGAAGCGAGGGTGTTTTGGGGGTGTTGAGAGTTGTTAACACTTGAAAGAAATCCCCCCTCCTCCTGTTTGTTACATGAAATCACACAGATTTGTACTGTTTAACCCCTCCCGCCCCTCCTTCCTCCCCAACTATACTTGCAACTTTTTAAAGCCCACTTCTTCTCCAGATAACATTTAGGAGAAAAAGTAATGGAGACAAAAGAATGTATTTTTATGATAGGAGCTTGAGCTTCGCATTATTCGCTGCAGGCCTTGTGGGCTAAAAGAGGAAAAAAAAAATGCTGCCAACAGAGAGCATCCTTTTCTTTTATATATAGGGAGAAGTTGTAACAAAAGGGAAAAAGGGGGGGGGTGGAGGAAGAAAATGAGAGAAATGATTGATATTCCATGCCTGTCCTGTTTCAGTCAAGTGACAGAATTTTCTCTCGCTTGCGTCTTTCTCTGTCTCTCTAACAATCCGATCCAGCAGCCAGGAAATGAGCCCAGCTTGTTTTGTTGAAATTTTCTTCCACCCCCCTATTCTAAATAAAAATGACACTTGATTTGTCGCCCTGTCTGAAGTTTTAGTGTTTTATTTATTTTTTTAATTTTCTTGGTACAGCAAAAAGCTGCATCGTGTGAGAGTTTGGATGCCTCCTGCCTGAGGGATCACAGCAAGGGTACGGGAGCCCCGTCCCTCGCTGAGAAGGTTAACATCGCTGCCTGTAGTGTGCATGAGCATCCGGCTGTGCAGTACCGTAGCATCCGTCAGACCTCGACGAATAGTTGGTAATAACCGCCCCGATCGCTGCCAGATTCCCACCCCTTGTTTCGCATTCATAGCAGCCACTTCCTGCTTCCAAATCCCTTATGCAGACACCCCACTTCTCTTTTGCCTTATCTTTTCCCTCCTCTCCTTTCGGGCCTCCATCCTTCGCTCTTTGCCTCTCTACCTTACACATGCATCTGCACACATTACACTTTACACATTACACTTACACGGAATGTGCCTAAGATTGTGAGTGTCTCTCTCTCTCTCTCTCTCTCCCTCTCCCCCCTCTCACTCTTTCTTTCTCTTTATGACCAGGGCTGGGGTCTGAAGTTGCCTCTGTCAGCACAATAAGGTCCTATAATGGATGGTAATCATTCAGCAAGCGTGGCGGCTACAGCTAGCCTGAATGAAAAAAAAAAAAAAAGAAATAAAGTGAGTGAACGAAAGGGAGAGAGAAGGAGAGAAGGAGGGGAGAAAGAGAGAGAGAGAGCCTGGCTCCTCCGCTGCTAATCTCAGCTAATGGCTTCTGCAGAGCCAGGAGAGAGCCATACGCACTAATAATGCAGCGGGGGGGAAGAAACGGAGGGACTGGGCGTTTGGGGTGGGGTGGTCAACTGAGCGTTCAGAAAGTGTGAGAGAGGGGCCAGGGGTGTAAAGAGAGAGTGAGAGAGAGAGATAGAAAGAGAGAAAGATGGAGGCGGGAAGGGGGGGATAAAGGACGAGGGAAAAGGAAAGCAAAGTCAGCTTAAGAGAAGGGTTTAATAGCATCATTATTATGGGGAGGCACCCACTATGGGATTTAGAGCCCAACACACACACACACTTTCACTCTTATGCACAAGTCACTTTAAAGACTTTCTCTCCCTCTTGACACTCGTTATTAAAAGAATAGTTTGACATTTCTGGGAATAGCCTACCCTTATTCCTTTTACTGGAGGTTGGATGAAAGGACCTATACCGCCCCTCCCACCCTCCGCCCAGAAGCTAAGCTATAGCTGGTTAGCCTAGCCTTGCTTTGACGATGTCAGCAACCTCCTAGCATATCTTCGGCTGCATACCCTATTTGATGGTTCAAAGATGCTGTATTAACACTTTTGAGTTTTATAAAGCTCAAGCAAGGTGTATTATTGAGTTTAAGGTTCAGGTACATGGATTTTGTTATCTTCAGACAAAGCTAGGCTACCTGTTTTCCCATTTTAAGTCTTTAAGGTAAGCTAAGCTAGCCATCTGCTGTCTGTAGCTTAACATATGAAGCTATAAATGAATGCCTGCTTGTTCACACAATAAAGCCTACTGACTGATAGGTAACATTCTCTTAATTTTGTAGTATAGCTAGAGTTTGCTTTACACGAAGACAGCTTAGGAGAGGGAAGGCGCAACCGCCATTTTCACTTAGATCATAGACGTCATGGACATAGCTTCCACATTGGAAAAAAAGAAGCCAATGCGGAAGTGCCTAAAACCTGCAGTCTGTCTGAAGGCTATCAGATGGCGATAGGAATTTTGGTCCTATAGAAGTCTATGAGAAAATTGATTTCTGTCTACACTTTCTTGCAGCGTTTATGTGCTCTGTCACTCATCCAGTATCATACTGAATACGAAATTACGTTTATTTTGAATATCTTGGTCATGCTATATTTTAAATTGTAGAATTATCTGTGGTGTGTGTATTTTTAACCACTCAAAGATAACGTCTGCTAATATTTCATAAACTTAAAGTCAAAATTTTGTTGCAAGCACAAATGGGGAGTCAAAGAAGAAGAGAAATTCATTTGAAAAATGACCAAAAAAAGAAATATTTTAATATAGGACAGTAATCAATCATCAGTTACGATAGAGCACATTGGCTAGTGTTGCAATGAGCACCATGCTCTGAGGGATTCAGCGTTTGTCTAAAGGGATTAGCTGAAGGGATAAGCAGAATGTTTCCCCTATCTCTTTAGCCTAACTGAGCAGAGAGACAGCAAAATAGTACTTGTTTGTGCCTGGCTCATTTTCAATTTCCAAATATATATTTATCCTTTTATCCGGTTTTCATCATCCGCAAGGTTATGCAAGCAGGGGGACAGGACTACGTGGTCTTAATATATGAAAGGCCTGTACCAAATTACTATTGTCCAGCGCTCAGCACAAGCACAAGGACCGAGGCTGGGTATTGGAGGAGAGACCAGCGGGCGGATTTCCGTTATTACAACGCCAACAGACACAGATGGCCGTGGCCAGAGCAGGGGATCAAATCCGTTGGACAGCACCCAATGGGTGAGCTATGAGCCTACCCGTGGTCACATACTAACGTGACTGTGGGAAATAAGCTTGAGAGAAATAGCAAAGTGTGCAGAGTTCAATTTTGATGGTGACAAATGATGAAAAATCTCGAGTACACGAGAATTAAATTACATTTCTTTTGAGAAATAGCTGTCTTTGCTGTCAGTGTCATCTAAAATCGGAGCTGAGCTGGGGGTTTCACTTAGTGGTAATGGGAACATTTATCCATATCAACCTGGTCAGGCATCTTAAATAATTCTCTCAGAGGAATTCACAATAGATGATGTGGTGAGGATTTTATACAATTAGCTTTGCTAGACTGGCCTTGGTTTGAAAAGAAAAAAAAAGAACTGCCTCCAAATCTTCCAGCAAAAATAGGTCAGATTTCAGCATCCAGCACAGGGACAAAATAGACATCATCTATAGTGTGTGAATAAAAAGCCAAACAGAGAACAAAGAAAAATGAGTGGAAGAGAGGGAAAATGATACTTTTGTGTGAGCGTGTGAGCGTGCACGCGTGGGGGAGGGGAGGGGGGGGGGGCTTTAAAAAGCGATACAGTGAGGAGATGAGAGTCGGTGAAATGAATAAGATAAAGGAGATTGTAAGTAGATGAAACGAAAGAAGTGGGGGCATGGAAGAAGATGAGCGAAAAGGAGCTTAAGTTCAGAGACTGATGTCTAAATTATTACTGTGTGTCAAAGAGAAAATGGTCACATGCTGAAGATTCGCACAGTGTTATCGGGCTGTCCACCACTTTGGTCCATAGCGTAAATGTAGCATCTCAAATTCTATTTGATGGATTGCCATGAAACGTGTTAGTTATTTACTTTCCAGCAGAAGCTGTGGTGTGGGTCAGTGCTATTACCCATTCAGAGAGACTTCTTAACATGTACATCTACCATTTACTATAAATAAATCCAGACACTGATGTTCTGCATTTGGTGAATCCTAATGACTTTGGGGATCCCATGATGCATGTAGGTCTAGTACCAACATGAAACTCATATATTTTATTTTTAGACAGCTACTGAAATGAAAGTTCATGGAGGATAAATGTTTTGATCTCAGGGATCTCTTTACTGCAAACCTCAGATTTGTCCTTCATGTTTGTTTTTGATATATTACATTACTTTGTCAATAGGCAGAGAAAGTTAAACTAAGACAGAAACCTTGTTAAACAATATACTTAACATTTTAACATATTCTCCCTTTTGGTATTTGTGTGCTAGCTTGCTGATGGATCAAAGGACCATGTGTGAAAGTGCACTGTTGCCTTATAATAAGAAGGCCCTGGGTTCCGATCCACCATATGTAGGGTTTGCATGTTCTTCCCTGTGCATGGGTTCTCTCTGGGCACTACAGGGTTAGATTAACTGGTGAGTCTAAACTGGCAACAGGTGTGAATGGTTGTCTGTGTCTCTGTATTTGCTCTCCGATAGACTGGAGACCCGTTTAGAGAGAACCCTAACAACAGATCCTTCAAGGCCCTTTATACTGTAATGTAGAGACCTTACAATAATAAAAAGAAAACCCCCAAAATCGGACAACCCCTTATGAGCAACCACTTGGTGACAGAGGGAAAGAAAAACTCAATTTTCACAGGAAAAAACTTCTGGTAGAACCAGGCTCAGGGAGGGGCAGCTATCTGCTGCAACTAGTTGGTGGTGAGGTGAGGGAGCCAGGAAAAAAGACACACTGTGGCAGAGAGCCTATTGGAATGGCCAAGAAGTCTGTGCTCAGCACTAATTAGCAGCCATCTGTGTCAGTGTAACGCATCAATACGTGTTATGGATGTACCTTACTAACAAAATTTAACTCAAACTTCTTTTCTGATTATTGTCAATTCCACCTCCAAAGCACTGCGATAGCAATAATGCTCAAAATTAAGGCTCCGAAATAGGACCTCACAAAGTCATGACTGAAGTCCCCCAACTTTTATAATTTGTATAATTTATGGTCAAGCTATAGCCATTTAGAGCAGCTAGTGTGACTATAGACTACACATGTTGCATCCTCATGTTGTTAATATAATAATTTCTTGCATTCAGTGTGTCTTGCACACATTTCTGTGCATGAAATATTTTTCCCTTTATGCTTTAGACCCAGACCATTCATTCTTCTTTGATCTTCTTCTACCCTTGTCTTTGCCTTCATTCCTTTCTTCTTCATAACCCACTTTATCCGTCACATTTCATTCCTATGTTTTACCTCTCTCCTCATTTCTTTGTGCCTTCTTCTCTTTTCTTCCCACTCAGCATTTTGGAATTTCTGAAGACTGAATGTATGCCTGTTTAAGAGATCAGTGGGGGGGCGCACTCATCAAGGAAGAGTTGCTGCGTCACTTCGCCTGATGCGCATAAGCCTACACGTATAAACAAAGCTAATACTATCAGAGGCATTCGACATCTGTGTCTTGGGTGTGTGTTTGAGTGTGTGGCAGTGCGTCTGGGTATAAAAACACCTCCTTGAACCTTCTTCCACCTGCCGTGACTGACTGGAGGCAGTGTGTTGAATGCTCCCTGCTTCTTTCTTGTTGTTGACATTCAAACAGTGTAGTAGGTTTTGTTGCTAGTGAAGTGCCAGGGGTGGAATCCATCTGGCATTATAAAGAAAATGTGTTGACAAAAGAGTGCATTTCTGAAATACAAGCGCAGTCAAGAGCGTGCACGCGCATTCACGTGGATGTGTGTAGGACTAATACCCACAAAGGAACCATGAATCATGTTTACATCCTTGGTGTGAGACCTTTCATCCATCAGTGCTGTGTGTGTGTGTGCCTGATAGTCTGCAGGTTGCCGCGCTCCTAATTTGACCAGAGAATGAGTGAATGTTATCATTTTCCTGCCCTTGACCTGTTCCCGCACTGGAGACAGAAGCACCAGATTGAGGAAAGATTGAATGAGGGGACTGGAGACAAAACTAAATAAACAGGAGAGACGAATAAAAAAAAAAAGAAGAAGAAGAGTGTAATAGCGGGAAAGATGCTGCTCCGGGCATCAAAAGTACACAACAACTGCAGGAGGAGAATATTATAAATAGTTTTGAAACTTCTTTTTTTCTGTCTACCGAGGCTTTTTCCATCCACGATGGAAAATCTCATTTTCAATAACACAGCATGTTGCAAATATTAGATTTTCTCCAAACCCAGGATGTCGCCATACTCATCAGAAAGTGTCATCAAAAAAGAGTTATCCTCAGCAGATGGATTAGCTTCAGTTTTCCTCATGCAGACTTTGACCTTTAAGTTGTAAATCGCAGATGGTTATCAAGAGACGAGCTGAAACAGAATGACAGTCGAGTTGAATCCGATCCTCCGGCTAAAACTTTCGAGCCCGTCAGAGGAGTCTGAACGCCTGAAAAGCTGGTTAAAATGCGTCCGTGTCAAGTTTTTTTTTTTTTTTTTATCTCGATCCCCCATCAGTTTTTGACATTATCAGGTTTTCTAATAGGATTTTGGCTGATGCGCGCACGCGAGCGAGCACTCGCTTCTCGCTGCGTTTGATCTGGCTCGCGCCGAGGTGACATCCCGCTGCTGGTAACGAGGCCCGCTCTTGAGGAAGGAGAACCTGAGGTCAAAGAGGCAACTACAATTCCACAGGCTTTCATTTAGTGTTCGGCTAAACCACCCCACCTGCCTTTGAGCCGAGATTAAAGACCTTCAAAACTAGACAGAGAGAGAGAGAGAGAAAGAAAGAAGATGGGGGGGTAGAAAAAAAGTTCAGTGGCAACAAAAAGAAAAAAAAAGAGAGAAAACCCTCAGCTGTCAAAACTCAATGTCATTGTATCTCAAAAGGGAATTGGTAATTGGCCGGGAGAGTGAGGGAAGAAGGGGACTGGAGACAAGAGGGGACCGGGGCGAAGGTTCTTCAGCTGTGTAGCACTGCTGAGGTATGCTGCACGCATCATTTGTAGCCCCAGGCAGAGAGAGGCCAGCTCGGTTGCAGAGAAGCCGCACCTCAACAGCATAGTTCTAAAATGCTATTGATGTCAAAGGAGGAATAAAACTCAACAGCATTTTCTATTGTTGTTGAGTGTATAAAAAGACAAAGTGGTCGCCCCCCTACTGTGATGAGGGAAAAAGATGTTGGCGTGAGTCATAAAGAATCAGCACTAGCTGCTCAATGGTTAACCAAATCACTTGCTGGGAACAGGGCAGGGTATCGTATGAATAGAGACAGAAATATTCTGACACAATTCTCTGGTCAAAAGCAAAATGTGCTAGGAGAGGCACTTACTCTTCACAAGCACAATGGTTATTCTCTCTCTTCTTTTTTCCTTTTTTTCCTCTTTTTTTTTTAGGTGCAAGGGCACCTGTTTGGGGAAATCCTTCTAAACCTCAGCAGGAGGCTCCTATGCAAGACAAAATCCAGCAACAAAAGACACAGGCTCCTTAAAAAACCTCAAGACTGCTTTGTTGCCCCTTAGAGAAACGGCGATATTGGGATGGCCTTCATTTATCCGTATTCATTCAGCCTGTTCTTAAACTCCCAACGGCATGTGCAGAAATTTACTGAGTTAAGAGTTCAAGGGAGGCCAAGGCGAGCACATCAAAGGGCAGACTGAGGGTAAGCATCACTTCAAAGAGGGGGGGTAGCGCAGTTGTATGGAAGCAAGTCGGACAATGGCTTAGCAAAGAGGACATTCAAGTAGCCCAATGGTAACCAAGGGTTATTTATGTGGCCAGTTTAGACCACAATCCAAAATCAATCCAGAGATTCAGTGATAAAAAACAGAATATGGTCCTAGCAAAGCAACCTCCCTATCCAGGACAAGGCTGGATAAACTATTAAACCTAACATGTAAAAACAGCGTTAACATAAACTCATCGAAACAAAACAGCTTGTCATATGAAGCATTGGACCATTCATGTTTTAGCAGCATAGGCGCACAAGATGAAAGTCACATTTCTACTGTGTCTTCACTCTAAAAATGCCAGATTGTTTGGGTTAAGCCAGTCACTGGTCTGACCTCATTCCTAATACTTCACTGCTAGATTTGCCTTCTTTGGTCATTTGGTTATGTTACTAAATCCTGCAAGGTTTATCCAGACGGTCACTGTCCTGCGTGCGACGGTCCAAAAAAGAAAAAAAAATGCAAGAAAAAGCAAACAGAGGATTCCCAGAGATATCTTTGCAGCATGCGGCTTTTAATATTTCAAGGTTGTGAGCATAAGTGCTTGCACACTCTGGGTCAGAGAATTTCACTTCAAAGGAAGGGCTTGTTTAACACTGAATCTACTCTGAAACCATCCATTTTTTTTACTCAACTTCTATATTTTCAAAGCCTGTAAACTTAAATTTAACTGTAAGTTGAAGCGAAATGTCAACATAACCATCTCTGACGACTGATTTTTCTCTGTACATGGGGTAAAGTGGCATCCTCTTATATTGGGCGCACAGGTGCGTCGACATAAAGACGCCGCAGCACCGCTTTCCAGCGAAGATGTTTAAATGATGCGGTCGGTGTGTGTTCCCTTTCTCTCTGGCCCTGCATCCACCGCCTCATCTTTTGTGCCTTTGACATGCTCGTACGTTCTCGGTTCCTTTTTTTCCACAGAGCTATGTCACGATCAATTTACCGCTCGGCACATGATGGCCCCTAGCGCCTCTGAGGATTTGAGGGACTTTGTGTGCAATCCCAGCCTGCCTCGCTTTCTCTCCCACATACAAAACGGGCATTTGTATTCTTATCCCGCTTTGGCCGCTGAGTGAGACTGTGTCCCAGCTTTTGCCTCTCCGATTCCAGGTTATTGTTTGGAAGAGAAATCTCTGAGCAGACATCAACTGGCAGTTGCTATTTCGAGGCGATATCTCAACTCGTTTTCAGCTGCGTGTTACTCTTAACACAACTCCGGCTATTTGCCTGCGCCCACATGCGGGCATGTTTGTCGGTGTGAGCGCAGAAAGGGGAAAAGCAGCGAAGCATTTTGAAAACATCAGGCTCAATCAGCGCTCATTTTGTTCAGGGACCCTGAGAAACTGGGCTCACTGCCTGAGTGAGAAGGAACCGTTGACAAGTGTTGTTCGACGCAGCTACAGTATGTTTGTGCACCTGCTTGTTTTTTAATGGGCCCCTGACACCACACAAGGCAAACTTGGCTTGGGACACATGAAAACATAAAGGCACCATTTTCCTCAAGCTCAAGACTTGCCTTCGCTTTCTGCGGAAAACATATCCTGAACGGACTCAGTTTCCAATTTTCTCAAAGAACTTGATGTACAGTGCTAAATAGCTGGCCTGATAATCCAAAAAAGCAAGAACATCGAAGAAATGTGCAACTCAACAATAGCTCTCAGTGCTATATGTACCACGCCAATCAAGCTAAAATATTTTATTATCATTCTGCTTTCGTTTGCGGGTTAGTAACGCTAACACCAGCAAGGCTATGGTAGCGTGAGTGTGTGTTTGGGTTCATGTTAATAATCTGACTGAGACTGAATGTTTTCCGAGTTTCATTTATTCAGCTCCTCTCCTTCTTTCTCCCAGTTTTTCATTCCTCCATCTCACCATCTCTGCCTTCTCTTTCCAGTCGTCTCAATGAGGTCCCAGATCTGTCTGGCCAGTACCCCGTGTCGGAGACTTTTACAGCGGGCCTTTCTTTACTCATCCTTCTAATTGAATAATGCATTGTACTATAAAAACAGCTCTCATTAAAAAGGGCCTTCCATGGATGAAAATGCTGAGGCTAACACATTTTCCGCATGCAGAGCTAAATTAATGCATTCGGTTACCTCCAGTAATGAAGTGAAAATGAGACTCGACCGACTGACGTACTCAAATTTATGTGTTTGCTAGAAAGAGCCAGGCTGGTGGCACACTCTGACCTAATGGTACTTGGCCAGGTTTGTAGGTCATATAAACACCATTAGGGAAAGATAAAGTTTAATGTGTGTTTGGAGACATATATCCACACACTTTGCTGTTAAGTACAGTGTGCACACTAATACATCATAAATGCAGGATTTACAGCTGTTTGTCTCACATCTTTTTAAATTCTTCTTTAAAGTCCAATCTATATTAATGTCTAATGGAGTATTATAGGATCTGCAAATTGTTGTAGTAATTGCCCCATAGAAATCTTTTCATTGTCTAGTTAACCCAGCAAGCTTTGTTACACATAACTTGATTGTTGTGCATTGCTGGCTTATTTTGTATATTTACTGATTTTATTCTTCATTATCAGTGAAGTCTTCTGGCTTCCAGTCTTCAATTCTAAGCAAGACCAGGGATTTATGCTTCAGTGAGAAATCAACGGCGTTGCTACGTCGTGACCGCAAACCCCTCTGAAACCCTGAAACCTGATGTGCACCCCTCAAGAAATCTAACTACACGTCGGGTCATCGCAAACCGCAGCTATTGTGATAGTGCATGTTCATCCTATGCATGGCTAATTTTTTGCTGCAGTTGCTGAGTACATCAGTGATATTATCACATCTCAATAGTATTACTATAAGCACCCACAAATATCAGCACATTTCTGGAGAGAGAAACTATTGAAATGGATTTGAGGGAATGTACAAAGAAGTGGCAACATTTTTTTGTAAAAAACTGACCACAACAAAAAGGATTTTATCTGTTCCTATTGGCTGGCACAGCATTTCACTCAATGGGCCCACGTCCTCATTTGAGGTTTGACAGTGTTTTAGTAGATAAAGGTGAATGGCTTGGACATGAATTGAGCTGCAGTTTGGGGAAGGTCTTGATGGGGACTGGTGGCGGCTCTCGGGTCTAGCAGATGCCCATGTACTAAATAGAAGTGAAGAATTAAAAAGGGGAGGGAGGGTGAGTCATGTAAACATGACCACATGTTAGTTAGGTTGTCTCTCTTCCACTTTGTGTTTTTGTCCTGTCTTCCTCCCCTCACCCCCAGCTGGTCACGGCAGATGCATGCCCGTCCGTGAGCTTGGTTCTGCCAGGGGTTTCTTCCTGTTAAAATTGAGTTTTTCCTTCCCACTCTCACCAAATGCTTGCTCACAGGAAGTCATCTGATTGTTGGGGTGTTCTCTGTATCATTCTAGGGTCTTTACCTTACAATACAAGGCACCTTGAGGTGACTGCCGTTGTGATTTGGTATACTATACTACATAATTACAACTGAAAATAAAAGTGATTTAAGACATAATGCACCAGAGACAAGCGTAAAAGTTGGCAATGACATCAGCCACTTCCATTGGTTGCGCTGTGGGCTCAACAAAGATTCACCACAGAAGTCTGAATCAGGCCTTAAACTCACCCTTTCCTCTACATGATCTTTCCTGGTTCTGCAGTCAGAATAAGAAGAGTTGCTAGATTGCAAAACCCTACTTGCTACCTGAGGACAGTGGCAGTAGCTTTCCTCCAGTGAGACCTATCTAATCGCACAGATAGACAGACTAGGGCCCTCTCCCAATCTTTAAGCCTTGTGCATCACATCCTGATTAGGCACACGCCACCTTCCTTACTTACACTCCAAGATCGACTAAAAAAAGCTTAACATCGCTCATTTATCAAACCGACACAGGCTGACAGAGAGCAAAAAGAGTTTGTAAACCACATCTTTTTTTTCCCACCTCCTATTTCAGAAAACACAGAATGACTGTAAATCCCTTGGTATAAATTCAAATTACCCAGCCTCATCCTAGTATGGATATGAGATTTCTTTGGCTAATATTGATATGCAGAATTTTCTCATTATCCCAGGCGAATGAAACAGCTACAAACAACACTCAGGCAACCGTGTCTCATGCGAGGTGCCGGGAAGAAGAAGAAGAAGAAGAGAAAAAAAAGAAGAAGAAAGAAAAGTTAATGTTTAATTTGCAAAAACAACGCCCTGACTAATGAATTTTCTAAGCTTGTTTCCTTGCTTACAGCTCCTTGTTTGGCGTTGTTTTAATAGAGCATGCTGATTTAGAAAAATGAGGGGCCGCAAGAGCGGGAGTGGAAAGCGAGAAGGAGGAGAAAAAAAAAAAGGTGTTTCTGCAAGAAAACACCTTATTTGGACTTTTCTGAGGTGATCCAACTGCGCTCTGCCAAAATGAGATGTTGGATAGTAAGTGTGAGACAAGAAACAGCTTACACGAGGAGTGCGTTGCCAGAGGCATTTTAATGATGCAGAGGGGCTTGAAACGTGAGCAATAGACAGTGCTCCTGTGAGCTTGAGACATGAGATGAATTATTACTGTACACAGACTCCAACATTTTCTCGTAGGATCACATAAATCTCGGAAAGCAAAAAAAAAAGAAAGAAAGAGGCAGGTAGGCAGGTGTCGTGGTGGTCTCAAAGAAATCGCAGAAGTCGTTTCCCATCTTCTGGAGTATAAAAGCGAGGGAAGTGCTGTTGTGCTCGTGTATAGAAAGTATTAAAAGTAAAAGCAAGGTAACTGTTACACTAAAGGTGGTAATTTGAAGAAAGAGCATATTAAAGTCTTCTTTGTGGAAATCTCTAAGTTGTTTATTGATTTTGTAATGGTCAGATATCAGCACCTCCAAATGGGAAAATCTCTTTGATTTGCTCGGCCTAATCTTCCTTCACCTTAAATATGCAGCACCATCATTTACCTGTGACTCATACTTCTCTGACTGTACCGCTTTTGAGGGAACCTTTACAAAGGCTAAAGAAATGTCTTGAATTAAAAAAAAAATCACTATGATATGAGCAGCCTGCCTGTTCCACATCTACATCTTTCAACTCTCTGCCGATCCCTAAGACATTAGAAGTACTGGAGCCCTGACGTGGAGTAACCTTGCAGAGTGCTGTGACCTTGTTGCAGTCATGAAATAAACACTTTTGGAACTACGTGCCACAGCGACGGAAGCGAGGCATACGAAAGAGATGCACGCGAACGGAGACCGAACAGGAAAAACCAGAACAAACCACATGGATGCCTTAAGAGTAAATGACAGGAACAAGCTACTGTTTCATTCCAGCCTGACAGCACAGGATGGACACGCCCACTGGAACACAAAAGCAAGCCAAAAAAAACAAGAAATGACTTCAAGAAAAACCGCAATGTTTTCACGTTAAACTTGGCACGAGATGGTTTTTCTAAGCCATGCGCCCTTTCATCTAAGAATTACTACTAATCCAAACTGCACTACAGTTGTTGCCATACTATTACTATTACTATGGTACGAATAGAGGCATATACAAAGATCTGAGTCGCCCGCTTCCTTTTCAGTTAAATCAGGTAGGTTGAAGTTTATGATCTGGGCGTGTAAGTAAAGTAAGGAAATGTGAGGAAAACTTGGCAAAGAGCTTAGACTAGTTAGGGGAACAGTTGGCCTTGGCGACAACTTCTGTCAACAGGAAAGGAGCCAGGTATTCAACGGTGGTCCTTTGAGGTATTCAATGGAGTGTAGAAATCACTCCAAAACTCTTAGAAAACCTTCTTAACTTTGACACAAGCCATCACCTACTGTAAATTATCAGATATCTGTGTTTATTTAATTAAAATGAAACAGATTCATTTCCCTCCACGAGCATGTGGGAGTCTCCGGAGAATAAGAGGAGTGAGTTCCATCCGGCGTGCCACAATAAATGTAATTACGCTGGGTATTTAATGTTTTCTTCATGTCTTTATCCCCCCACCACCACACACACACACACCTTTTATACTGTTTTAACAAGAGCCTTGTCAGTCTGTAATTAGCGATCACTGAGTGGAATAAAAAAAACAAGAAAGACTTGTTTTTTGTTGAGCTCCTTGCTTCTTCACATCTTCCCTTTCTCCCCTGAGGGGAAGATGCCTCACACACAATTTGATTCAGAGACGAGTGCCAGAACTCACTCGACTTCAGACAATGTTAACTCTGGGAGACTCGCGCCCGTATCCTCGAAACCTGTAAGATTTGCTATTAATACATGTAGACACGGCTGTGGAGAGGATGAGACATTAAATCCTGCGGGTGCTGTTGATGCCTTGGTGTTTCGTTTTGTTCATCCCGAACAGACCAAAAAGACCTGGATAGCTTCTGTAAGCATTCAAAAGTGCCTTTGTATTTGCGCTTTGATACATATCACTCTCTCCGCAGAGGTGACACCAACGCAGGGCTGGAGTCTTGAAAATGCAGGAAAAAAAATTACTGTGCTTGAAGGAGGAAAACATGATTTCTTTTTTTTTATTATATTTTCTTAATACACTGAATATTTAAAAATAAAGTCAAATTAAGCCTCAGGGGAGGGAAAACATTATATTTCCACCACTTCTTTTATAAATAAACGCAATTTTCTAGGCTGCTCTTTTTTCGAGATGCATAAATATTTCCTTCCTTGTCCATCATTATCTGTAATATAGGCACCCCGCAGCTAGCTCCCTTTCTTGCTTTGTGCCTTTGATGTCTTTAGATGATCTCCCCGCTCTGCATATTGTATCAGCGCGGCTACACAGATCAGTCACAACATTAAAATCACTGGCAGGTGAGGGGATTAACTTTTTTTTAAAGGTAAAGTTTCACTGGGAAACCTTTGGTTCTGGTATTCGGTTGCGCGCTACTTCCACAGGTACCACCCACACCGCTGCAGACTGCGGGGTTTTTGTGTTGGATTGGATCCCCAACCCAAAGGCTCTGTTACCGGCCGCCCCGCAACACCCCCACATGTCCTGGATCCACGCCTCGATATGTCAGCGACATGAGGGAAATCTACATAATATTAAGGAGATCATTTTAATGCTGATTAATGCTAATTTGCTGGTTCCACTCTACCTGAGCAATCAAAGAGCTTTATACATGCCTCATTCACCCATTAAGTGCTTTCTATCTAACATTCACATATCAGACACCCTCCGATGGATGCATAAGAGAGCAACTTGGGATTAGCCCAAGGATATTTGGCATGCAGACTGGAGCAGCCAGGGATTGACCACCAACTTTCAGATTAGTAGATGACCTGCTCTACCTGCTGAGTTACAGCCACTGATAATCCACGTAAAACTACGGTAACACATACAGCTGGCTCTCCTGGAGAGATGTTTCTGGCCTGTTTTATCGCTGATTAAATCCACCGCCTCTCATAAAAATCAACACAACCAGAAAGGCTTTTCGAGGCCTTCGCTCTAAAAGGTTAGGAATCTTTCATTGTGGACAAACAAGGCAAAGTAAAAGACCTCAATAATGTGTGAACACAAGCAGCCACAGAGTTTTATGCTTTGTGAGCTTGCACTGAAGTGCTATTTATACATGTAATGGACTGGTTCGCATGGAAGAATTTTTATTTTTTTCTCCGCATCCTATCAGACCGCTGAACCTCTTGGCTCAGCGGTCTGATGGGACTCTGATCAGAGATTGGAACTGCTGCTTGTTTGAGTAGCTTTCTAATACTGAGGCCCGCTGTTTATTCAGCATTGATCCCTCTGTCCATTACACCTTGATGGGAGGGCCAGCCGTTGTCAGTAACTGCCATTACAGGAAATCTATATCTAATACCTTTCTTGTTATGAATGCTCATTTAAAAATCTTCAATAACACAGGAGCACTAGCAAGGCTAGTTATCATTATATTTTCAGGGATAGGTGATAAGTGATTTTATAGAAGTTGTTTATATTACTTTTTCCACCATCTTTAATTTTTTTTTAAAAAAGAAAGCCTTCAGGCAAAATCCTGGGCTGGAAATAAAATGTCAGTGTAGTAATACGCATGCACTTACGCTGCTGTTAAATGTAAATTCCAGCTTCATTGCTTTGCTCGTGTATGGGGAGAAAAACAAACAAAGCATCTCCCAATAGCTTCGAGGGGTGTTGGGTTTTCACTCCAGTGACACGGGGAACACTGGAAGAAAACAAAATCAGCAAGGGAGCAGACGCTTTTAAATCGAAATATACATTATAGATGTATAGATAGACTTATAGAGTCACGGAGAGCCCGGGGAACCATTCTAGGGCTGTGATGAAACAATGACCCAGGAGCAGCCAAATTTAGAGACAAACTGGGTCTCCCAGGAAGCATCTCCATTCGGGCTGGAACAGGCGAGAGTGACCCTCATCTCTCTGCTCCTCACCTCCTACTAATTGAATCAGGCTGCCGCCCAGGATAACTCTGTGAGTGTGTGTGTGTGTGAGCGAGAGAGAGAGGCACAAGATAGAGAAGCTGTGGAGTTGTGGGTGTTTTTAAAGAGTCTGTTAAACCAGGCCGAAAAATCATTAAAATATATCCTTCTGTGCTGATGCTTCAGATAACCATCCAATATATTTTCACATGTGAAAAGATGTGTTGCGGCGTATCCACAGTTTCCCGAGTAGAAATCACACTAACCAGGGCCACCGGTCCTTCCACCAAAAGGGCAAATGTGTAACTCCACTTAAAAAAATAAATAAATATATATATATCTATTAAAATCCCTCATGGGCCTTCTCATGAAAATAAACGCATTATAAATTTGTCAGCTAACCCAACCCCTGAACTCCCTTCTGATACTAGGGCTTTTCTGATGCATGGACTTAATTAAGAAACCGTGAAATAAACATTAAAAATGTATGACTGGAAATTGCCGCAAGTTCCATATCCCCTTTTCTCTACTCTTTTATAGTCTCGTCCATTGAATATACCAAAACAATGTTTAACAACTGTTCAGAGCATTAATTAAAGTTTTTTTTGGTGTGAAAGAGCAATGACAGGCGACGACACGAAGAGGGGGACGCTCACGGGGAAAGGCTCTGGTTCCTGTCTCTCTCTCTTTTTCTAATGCTCACTCACCAGCTCCAACAACCAGCACCCTCATCAGCTTGTGAAATTTAAACACGGCTTTGAGGAGCTTGTGCCTAATAATTAGTCAGTAGTCTGCTTTAAGACTGTTGAGGTAAACAGGGTTTAATTAGGAAGGGTAGAGCAATCTGGGACAGATGTTGTGCAGGAAGAATCACGCTGTGACTGTTTTCGGTCTGAGTTGCAGCGAAGGGGAGGGGGTGAAGAAAAATCTTGCTGTTGCAGATGGGGAGATTAACTAATTGTTTCGTACACATGGGTCTGGAGCTGAGCATGCTCTACCGCTGTACTGGTTGGGCTTCTGCTAGTCTGGGAGTTGCATTTATGGTTTTCAGGAAAGTTGGGTAGATCGATCCAAATCATGCTAGTATCGCTACAAATGCTGGTATTGGTATCGGATTGATACAAGCGCGATGAGATGGATACTTTTGTTTGTTTCTGTCTTTTAAGTTCAGTACACTGAACCCGTTGATCAAGAAAGGAGGCACGTCTGTGCAGACACCGCTCTTCTCATGCAGTCAGACTTTAACATTAACCCAGAGTACATGTAGACTACATTCAGATAGACAATTAATATATATTCATCCCACTGAATTGGAAATTTAAAAATATACCCCAAAGATGAACTACGAAAAATGTGTGAACCTTATTGTGTTGACTGTTAAATGTGTTAATTATGGCCTATAACACATTTAAAAAACAGAAATTGACCCAATGGGCCTTAGAGACAGGCCTTGAAAAATCTGGAAGATGTGTAATTATTGTGTAAATAATCATTAAAATGTGTTCAGAATTAGCAAATCGATGATGATTAACTTGATGAATCATGACACACTTCTCTCCTCTACGTAACCTGCCTTTATAAAGTATCAGTATTGCTATCGATATCGGGAATATTAGCCCAGTATTTACTTGGTATCGGCTTGATACTGAAATTTGCAGCATTGCACACCGGTAGTAATCATAACTTACGTTTACAGCCCTGCTGCAAGGAAAAGAAGGGTCAGGGGCAGGTAGAATGTACGCTACCTAAAACCTACTGACAGGAGGGCCCCATCAAGGCCGCGAGTCACCGCTAAACCACATGAAGCTCTCCTCTTAACAGGCAGTGGCTGAATGAGGATCAACAGCAAACAATGTGGCAGTCACTGCACCATTTTGGGAAAGTAACAAAAGCAAACACACCTAAGGCGGGTTTTATGGATTCTAAGCCTTAAATAACCACGTCCGCTAAGCTGGAAGAACATAGGGAGGGGGGCAGGGGCGTGGGGGGATTTATGGGGGGGTGAGAACGAGAGAAAAGCAAAAACACATAGGAGAGACGGAGGAGGGCATGTTGGTAAGAGAATGGGAGTGTTAAAACAGAGACGATGAGAAACGGAGAGCAAGAGGGGAAAAGGGAGAAGAAGAAAAAAAGGTGAGCTTTGAGGGGCAGATGAGGATGACAGCAAGCTGTGGGAGGGAAGGAGGGAGACGGAGCGAGAGAGGGAAAGAAAGATAGAAAATCACGCATTCTTGACAGAAGCAACATGGCAGGATCACACAGCTATTTTTCATTCACACTCCTCTGCATTCGCACATGATTTCAAAAGGTACCCAAGCCCCAAGGAAGCCTTCCAGCAAACACTGTTTGCCAATTTTTCAAACCTGTCACTCCCTTTCGGTGTATCAGCTCGCGCTGCACAAAAGGGGCCTCCTCCTAGTGCTGTCGCAACTGTTGTTGTCATTGTGCCTGTGCACGGCAAACACGTGAGGCAGCAGCGGCGGCGTCCATTTCCTCCCACAATGCATCACTCTCGGATCACACTGTAAGGTGACAAACCTTATTGTGGGAGGGACACAGGGTGCGTGTGTTTTTTTCAGGGGGGTGCGGTGGGTTTTTCGCCGCCATTCCATTTGCGTTTTGACAGCACACAATATCCGTGCGGCGTATTTGAGTCAGAGCTGAAAAATCACACAAACGCCTGAAAATATGAGCGGTATAAATAAGCCACGATGGCTGAGGCAATATATAAGAAACTGTACACATTGCCTAGTCAGTTCCATCAGCTGCAGTTTATGAAGTGGAGCTGGTTTCTTTTTTTTTTACCTGGTTGCCTTCGACCTTTTTATACCTCCTGCATGTTAATAAAAACAGCTGAGCCTCTCACACAGCCTTGCCTGGAGTGAGATACATGCTAAGCAGGCAAAGCAGATCAGGCCGCTGCTGCAGGTGGAACAGGTAAAATGCAGCCGGTAGCTTGTGTTAGTGTTGCTCACGTCTGAGAAGCATGCACAGACACCTTCTTTGCCCCTCGTTTTATCACGCACCCAGGAACCCGGCGCTCACTGCCCACAGCGCTCATTATGAGCTTTGACACAAAGTCTGCAGAGGCGCAGAGGCCAGTAATCATACAGGAGCCAATGTGTGTTCCTAAAGGCAGCTATAGCTTTTCTAGAACGAGGAGTAGGGATATTATTATTGTAAGAGAATTCTTCAAGTTCCACTGCAGTCTAGCAATGTCTTATGGAGACTGTATAATCCAGGTTAATATCTCATGTTCCATTAAAATTTGCTCTTTTTTGTTGTTTTAAACATTGAGTGAGTGAGTGAGAAACTCAAATACAGCACCTCCTTACAGGATTAGGTGCGTACGCTGAAATGGTAGTGGAACTGCAAGATTTAACAAAACAAAGGTGAGTGTTTATCGTCACCGAGCGTAACACACGGAGCAAACGTGTTCAAACACTGCAGGTAGTCTTTGGGGGCAATTTCGCAGCAACTTCCCAATCAGGCGCATTCATGTCGTCACACAGGCACAGTCCCACTTCATTAGGCCGCATGCTTGCCGAGAGTCATTACGGTGAAGAGATGCTCTCCAGCTAGATTTACACACACTCACACACACATACAGACATGCACGCACAGTTACACAAACACAACTTCTGGAGTTCACTCCTGTTATTCTTGCTTCTGGTTTTAAGCCGTGGGCTGATGAGCTCCCTGTGTACCTCTTGTTATGATAGGGTGATTTACTGCCTTTCACTCTACGTACACAAACACAACCACATGGACACACACACACACACACTTAGTCATTCGCTCTAGTCCTTAGGCATTCACTGTATGCATTCAACATTCCTTCTTTTTGATCCTTAACACCAGTTCCTTTAATCTCCCTGAATGAATTCATTGCTATTCAGCCATCATTCACTGGATTAATTGCTATTCAGTCGTCATTCTCCTCAGATATGGAATAAAATACAGACAACTTGTTTCATCTCTTGATTCATGACGAGATTGTGTGGAATGTTTAAAAAACACAAGATTTCAATACGTCCCATCAATAATAGGCTCGACCTTGCAAAGCATTTCTTGTCTCAGAAGGGCTGGAACTGCTGTAGTTTAGCCACATCAAGCATATTTTTTTCTCTCTTCTGGCTCAAAAGGGCTTGTAACAGCGCTTATAACTGAGCCACAAAATTAAGCTCAGGCAATCCCAGTAGGTCAGCTGATCCCAGTGCCAGTCCACATCGGCTGGTGCCTCAGCTATTACCCTTCTAAACATAAAATTATCCAATCTCACATAAGGCAAACTATTTAAGTTGTTTAAACCTCCCCACAATTGCTGCACAACTGCAAGCTGCTTTGTAACCCTCCTCCAACCCTGCTCATTTTCTCTAAAGACCTGATTAAACTCTGGAGACTGTTATTCCTGTTATACGTCTTCAAAGTCCACTTGAGGTCCTTCGCCTGAGATGCATGTGCAGTCGGTTCAGTGTAATGTAAAGAAACCATGGACGAGTCAGATAGGCATAAGGATGTGCGCACAGACCCTGATGAAATTTACATCAATGGGACCAAAGCGTACCCTAGCGGATAAGTGTAATCTAGGCTTAATGCTGCGTCTGAATGAATCAATGGCACATCTGTTGTCACTGATACCTGCTCTGTTTTCACCGCTGCTCTACCTGGTTCTGACTTTCCACGTACGCTCATGGAAATGTGAGATGGGTCTTTCCAAGTATGCAAGTTTGCATGTGCAGAGTTCATGAACAGAGCCATACCACCCAGTATAATTTACTGCAGATGGAATTCCCGATCGTCTTTTGGCTATAGTGGTCCTGACTAGTATTTCAAATCTCTCTGTAGCGGTTTCATATTATGATTCACACATTTCGAGCAGAAATAGATGTAGGAAATGGTTAACCAGCAAAGTGGAGCGCATTTGAGGCTTTGCCAAAATACTGGCCTTGAGTTAAAGAGCAAAGCATTGTGCAACCACTGATGTTCTCTCACTGTCTAATTTGATCTCATGAATCAAGAACTCAAAGTGGGAAGGGCAGTAAATCCCAAAGGTTCCCTAAGGAGATGTGACACAGAGAAGAGATGAGCCCACTGTAGTAAAGCAAACTGCTGCCAATTTAGTGTTCAGGGACCTTCATCTTTGAAATGCTCCCCGCTTGCCCAGATGGCTTTATCAAAACAGTTTAGCGGAACATGACGTTCCCACGCCTCATCCAACTTCGGGCCAAAGCTGTTAAAATACCGTGACTTTTTTTTTTAAGCAGGACGTTGCCCCTGAGCTCAGCTTTTGGCACTGATGGGTCTGAATTACCGGGTACAAGCGAGATGAGAGAGCAGCGGAAACCTTTTAAAAAACTCCAGGCATATGGCCACGGGAGAAGTTGCGGTGGGTGGGGGAAGAGTGTGGCGGAGGTATATTGCCATAGTAACAATGGATAGCCCACCAAGGATTCCTGAGCAAACACAGGCATAAGGTTTTAAACAGCGACTGAGGACCCTACCCAGTGTGCCTCCGTGTTCAAACAAAATCACGCTGGCACGGATAACGCTGGCATTTTTAAACATAAATTACAAGGTCTCCAATTGTCATGTCATGTCCCCAATTCACAGAGAAGAAGAGGCTGCTTCTGCAAAGAAAAGCTTATTCAAAGAGACTTTAAAGTGTAGGCACACGCACACACACATGCTCACACCCCGACGTAAATCTTTCAAATGTGCAGAGGAAGGGAAGGGAGGCAGGAACGGTTATGCATGTTAAGCACATTTGCGTAGACATCAAACGATTGCCCGCAATTGGCTTCACGGGGGAGAGTAATCTGCGCTACTCAAACATTTGATGCAGCACCCGCAGAATTCTGATGGTGATTAAACAGAAAGTAACAATCTTCCCTCTAAGTCCAGCTGGGGATCTCCGCGACGCACTTGTAAATGTCACCCGTGTAGGCACTTTGCCGCTTGTCGATGTCACTTTGAGCTCCCCTCACGTCACCAGTTCATAAGAGCCCTTCACTGTGTGATAGGCTTCCTTTATACACTTACGCTCACAGCAGTTTGCCTCCTTCCACTGAAGACTGTTATTAATATATCATTACAGGCAGATTAAAAGTGATGAATCTGACGTTAAGTGAAGCTTATTAAGCAAATGCTGGGTGAGGAATAAAGTTGAGGTAAGAAAAAAAAACAAAAAACAGGAAAAACCCAGTCATGTTTAAGCTGCTTTGTTTACCATTATTCTAATAATCTCACCGCCCCGGACATGTCAGTTTGATTGATTTCCTTGCTTTTCTCCCCAATCCCAGACCTCATCAACCTCGACCCGAATGGCAACAAATGTAACAACATTCCCCTATTTCCCCCCACCCTGACTCTGTGGACCGGCTCCCCCTCGAGGCACTTCTCACCACTGAATCCACTCTGTAATTTACAATTGGCTATTGCGTCCCAAGTGTTGCACTGGAGCAACTCAAAGAGTAAATGAACCTTGTCAAAGGCCAGTCTTTCAGTCTTGATTACAACCCCCCGTTTGTCTCGCCTCCATAATTGAAGAAAACTGAGCAAAAGCCACAGCTCAGAACACGTTCTTATTATTCAAGCACCTGGGGTCGCCCACTCATCGGCGAACCTAAACAGCAGGCCAGTTGTTTGCCCAGTGCAAAGTTTGAGAGAGAGACTAATGTGTAGTCGCTATCAAGAACTTTGTTGCCGGTAAGAGTGGAGGAGAAATAACTGGGAGGACTCAATCTCCTGAGATTCTGTCAGAAAAATAGTAAAAGGTGAAACCAAAGCTAGATAATAAACAGGCTATAGGGCAAGGTGCCGCAAATCAATACATGAAACCATATTAAATGTCTGGAGCTCCTCAATCCACAGTAGAATTTGTCTGACTAAAGCCAGTCATCTTTGCTTTATATTGCAGTTTCCAACAGCGCCGGTCGTGGAAGTATATACACACAACGCACAAGGGCTGGTGTCAGACTATATACAGTGCCGTTTATTCTTGAAGGATGATACAGATTTGTGCAAAAACTTTAACTCATTTTTAGTCTAGACATCTTTTTTTCTTTTCTTTTTAATCAGCAAAATCTACCACAGATGCGCTGTATCATCCCGAAAGTTATGAACACATATTTGAATTCCAGACCCATTACTCCAATGGTAACTAAGGCGCAACAGATTGTATTTTGATTATTATTGATCTAGTGAAACCTAGTCATTTCCCAAAAGCCCAAATTAACTTCTTCAGACTGATTTTTCTCATTTTTCTCAAACAAAGTTCTAAAACTAAAAGATATCCGAATTGTTAGAAAAATACTTTTAGTGTTCACGCGTAAGATTCGGTTCAGTTCATCTTTTTTACATGCGCCAAATCACAAAAGTTGGGATATGAGGTGCTTTATATTGTAAGGTAAAGACCCTAAAAAATACAGAGAAAATTCCAACAATCAGACAATCGTCTATGAGCAAGCACTTAGCAACAGTGCGGAAGAAAAACTCCTTTTTAACAGGAACATGTAGGATTCTATTCAAGCCTTTTTCATTTATGTAACACCATATCTTGTCAACATTTTCCTCAACACACTTTATATTGTAAGGTAAAGACGCTACAATAATACAGAGAAAACCCCAACAATCAGATGACCCCCTATGAGCAAGCACTTGGCAACAGTGGGAAGGAAAAACTCCCTTTTTAACAGGAACATGTAAGATTCTATTCAATTCAGTTTCCTTTATATAGCGTCAAACCACCACAGTCCCCTCAAAGCGCTTTATAATGTAAGTTGGACACCCTAGGCTACCAAGAGACTGAAACTGTGACTGTCTGTTATGCTTGATTTTCTGTCCATAACAGCTCAATAATTGCTTCAATTCTAAAAAGAATAAATAATAATTCTGAAATCATACACTACTGATGCCACAGAACAAAAATTGGATGGGTCTCAAATTGCTGTCAATGCTTCTATTTCAAGTACAAAGACCAGATTTTTTTTAAAATGCACGTAGGAAGCACTTATTCACATTGCTCTATGCAGCACAGAGAAAGAAGCTATCAGAGGGAACTATACACCAAGAAAGAGGCAAATTGAAAAATTTGCTTTTTCAAAAAAAAGAAGACTAGCTGTACTTCATATTTCAGCTGATTTGGTAGCAGCTACCTCGCGAGGCCGGTCGTGACTCCAGCTGCCCCGTGACCTTCATTCTTCAGCAGGCAGGCAGATTCTTCCAGCCTCTGACAAGATTTATCGGGCCTGGCTAATAGCCTGCTCTCTGCCAGGTAAGGCCCCATCGATACAGGGGCTTCTGCTGCCCCTGCCAGTACTTTGCTAATGAATATTTCAGCTTTTTTTTTTTCTTTCCTCCAAGCATATCTGCAGGACTTAATATACGTGGAACTGCGAACGTTTAAGCTGAAAAGGGTAAATATATACGCGCTGGCGTTGCAATAATTAGCTCAGCCGGGGCGAAGAAGTTCCAAGTCCCTTGCACTTGTGATTGCTGAGAGCCACGAAAAAAGGCGCACTATCAACACCCAGACTGCTGGAGCTTGTTGTGGATTTTTAAAAGGTGTAGATAAAGTATTGCCCCCGCCTTCAGTCTCCATCTGCTTCTTTACGCATGTGTGTAGAGAGTATATGTAATAACCAGACACACATACAAATATAATGAACTGCATTCCTTGGGTAAACACAGCTTCGCAGGCACACAAACACACATACACAGGATATTGAAACCCTCTCAGGCATGTCGCTGCGCGTGTGCCTGGCGTGCAGGATGATGGAGAGGCTGAACTGTGGAGGCCCCCGTTTGCTCTCTTCTCCAGTCCTCGCAGGATGCACAAACACACACACACACACGTGCATACTGTACACCCACACACTTTATCACACCCTAACAAATGCACACATGCATCAACACAGTGAGCGAACCCACTGAGTACACATGCACAAACTTTCACACAGGTCCCCCCAGGCTTTGATGGATGGTCGGTGAGTGCTCTGCCTCCTGTTTCATACACATATAATCTCATTTGGGGGCCACATGGTGGGAGCCGCACCAAAACAGGGCTAATAGAAGCAGTCAAGCTGTCCTATTCCTCCCCTACCCAAGTCAAGTCATATCCATTATAGTCTGCTGCTTAGTAAATATGCATGACTGCAGCCTGTTAATAAAAAGGCAAATCCTTTGGAAAGAAAAGAAAAGGAAAAAAACAACAACAAAGCCTTTGGATGCATTATTTATCACGGACAATTCTTACTTTGTCTTATGCAGTCAGGAGGTCTCTGTCCATCTTAATATTTCAACAGATTTTCAATACAAAAAAAGGACTTTTAAAAATGTGGGAAGAAAGATAGAACAGGTGCAAAAAACCAAAAAAAACCAAAAACTGAATCCAGAATGAACGCTGTACCTATTAAATACGCTCCAATTACACCTTTGAACTTGTTAACTTTCCCCGTCGACACCATGGCGCACACACACACACAGCCACGCACACACATTGTCTTACTAAGTCCAGCATCTTTCCTCTGCCCAGCTGGGAGACCGCATGCCAGTTAAAGCCTCTTTTTCTCCACCTGTCAGCTTAATAAACAAGTTCACTTTTGCACTGAGGAGCTTTACAGTTGCCTGCCGGTGGCAAAGGGTGGCACTTAGGGGTAAATTATGGATCGGCGTGTCTGGCTTTCACGGCTCTTATTCTCATTTTCATGAAGGCCACATGTGACAACATGGCCGATGCTGGATGGGGTTTTAAATCACCACCCCTCCCTCCCCGACAGGTGGTTGTGGGAGCAAAGGGAAGCACCTGTTCATACATTAAAATGAACTGAATCAACACCAAGAGACCAAATGACCTGTGACCTTTTTTTTTCCCCCCACATTATTATGTACCTGACTTTGCCAGACGCTGTTGCAATTTTGATGAGGTACAATGTCACAGTAAGCTATTGTTTTGCCTATTAGTCTCACAAACAGCCCCTCTTACTTTTTGATCTGTGTTGTGAGCCAACCTGTCAACAGGAAACTTACTGGGGGGGGGCGGGGCATAGCAGCACAGCAGTAGAGCTAAGTGATATTCTCATTTAGCTGAGCTCCGGCCTGTGGAGTCGATACGAGGGGACGGTAACGGGGAAAGCAACGAGGCTAGCATAGCATATCATAAACCTTGGGAGCCTTGTAAAAGTCAATTTACTGTACAAACTCCTCAGAACAATTGCCGTGAAAAACAAGTGTGCAATATGGCGAGTGCGCGGTGATTGATAGTGCCACAGGAAAAGCAAATCTGCAAATATGAATCGGCTTTATCCTGGTAAGCCCTATCTAATGTGATCGCTGCCGAGTATGAAATGAAATTCCATTTTCGATGACATCAAATTGAAAGAAGCGGCGAGGAGAAGGTGGCATCCTCGACACTGCCACTTACAATCAGCAGCGTGGAGAGCAATCAAGGTGGCACGCGGCTTAAATTTCTCGTCTTTTTGTTTTTTCCCTCGCCTCCCTTCACTCCCCCTCTCTTCCTCTGTCTTTCGGCGTATTATCGTGACAAACGTTGCAGGTGAGTCGAACCTTTTTTGCCCAAGCGCTGCGATTTTTTTATGTGCTCGCTGCCATATGCAAAGAATGGAGGGAGGTGAAGAAGAAGGGGGAAAGCAATGAAGAAATGCTTTCGTGCTATAAGTAAAGAAAGTGTGGGGAGGAAAAAAACACACTCAGTATTAAAATATTATGCAGAGTAATATAGCAGACACTGTAGCAACCAGGCGTTGCAATCTCTCCCTGCCTTTTTCTCTCAGTCGCCACCATTTTCTGCCCATATATCAGGTAAGTCTAATCCTTAGATTAGTAATTGCCTTAGAGCGAGTGCATTCAAATCACCAAACCACATTATACCAGAAAATGCTGCCCGCTGCAGTTTCATGAGTATTACTGAGCTCTCTTACTCCCTCCATTTTCCTTTAGGAACATAAACAACAAAAGCCCGAGCAGCCGTAGATTGAATTAAGCCGTAATAGATCCAAAACAATTTTGATCAAATTAGCCACAGTCAGCAGTACAAAGGACGAGCACTAATAATAATAATGAGGCATTAAACAAACCAGCTCATTGCACATTATCTTATTTCTTACTAAAGACAAGATTTCAAGATTATTCTTTTTCCCCCCATTTTTGGCATTCTGTTGGAAATTTCTGTGAAGCTCAAATGTTTTCATTATCAGTTTTGCTAATTTGATAATGGTGCCAGTTGGCCAAAAATGTTTAATCTGGGTCCTAATGATGTGCGTTTGGAAATCCCATGTCCGGGATCAGAAAATCCAACTTAGTTTTGTGCCAGTTTTTCAAAGCAGCATTAGACCGAAGTGCACTGATGCAAGATTACCAAATCTCGAATAGCAGCACTCTAAAGGCAATTACATATCACAGTGTGGGATGCTAGCTGAGCAAAGAACAGCAGGTAGAACAGCCAGCAGTGAGGGTCGACTCTAAGTGGTTTTAAATGAAAGGACGTAGAGCTGTGCAATAAAGCAATGTATTTAATCCTTCAGGTTCCTTTTTTTTTTATTAAGCAGAAAACTCATCTGACAGAACCAAAAATACACAATCCCCAAATGCATTATGGGTTGTTTTCATAATGTATCTCAAATTCTAAAATATTAATATCCCGCAGTTGAATCTGAACAATCAATTTTCATGATCTGGCTCAGTCGAAATCTGATCTGATTATATCAACCAGCCACATGCCCAGCTATCTGCTTACCTGATTTTGCAACTGTCTGGCTCACATTATAACAAAGCAAAATAAGTGACCTGAATCAACAATTAGATGGAGACTGGGGCATGACTAAACCTGTTAAACTTCTGACAGACTCAGCAGAACCTTTTAGCAAGTAATTGTCTTACTGAGCTGAATGAGTCACTAGCTCCCACTTATTAGAGTTTGATGCCTGTGTATGTGTATTTAGAATAAAAAAAAAACACATGCAAAGGGCTGAAATCAGAGACATGATTACATAATCCTAAATACAAGCATTAATATAGAGGCTAACTGATCCTTTGTCAGTTTAAATTGGTGCACTTGTGGGTTTTTACAGGTGTTTAGGCAGCTACATTTCCTAAGTTAAAACAAATGATGCCATAGGCAAAGAGCCACATTTCCATATTGGTTTCCTGATCGTCTTAGAGTCTGAAGGGCAATCGCATCCTATGTTTTGGCTACAACCACCACCCAAGTGACCTCCATTTGCATGGCGATATTGTTTGTCCTATATAAGTGCAGAGGGGCGAGGGTTTGCCCTATGCAAATCAGATGCTTCGCCGCCATATTCAGCTCGTGCAGGAGAGGTGCAAGAGGAACAGCTGGCCAGAGTGCAGGAGACGAGCACTAGGGAATCCGGGTTAAGGGCAGCGTCCAGTTATGCTTGCCGCATCAGCCCCGAGGCAAGATAACCTGGTGTAAGTGGTTGGACGGCGGCTTTGACTGCCCTGAGGGGCTACGCTGCAAGAGCAGAGAATACAAGCTGCTGTGGCTCACTACTGATTAAAAGTGATCCACCTGGGCACGAGCGCCGCTTTGAAGTGTAATGATAAAACAAAAGCTGATGGCTTGTGCTAATTCAGTGACTAAGTGATTTCATTCCTCACAAGGTTGGATGGCATTATTTTTTTGCCGCTGCGCAGAACAGAAGCTACTGCCAAAAGTAATAAAGTTAAGTGTTCTGTTAAGTGAATGCGCTTCTCATCAGCCTTTGGATGGAATGGCTTGGCCGTGGGTATATAAGGAGCAGTTCGACCAACGCATAATGTTGTGCACATATAGCAAAAAAAAGAAGAAGAAGAAAATAAAGAAAATTACAAATTACATAAGCTGCAATCAATGGAGTGGCAGGAAGAGACGAAATGTCAGGTCTGCTGCTGCTCCTGTTCAAACTCAGCAGCAGCTGGGTGACACGCTGGCTTCTCCCTCACAGTTAGCTCAACTTAATGACTGTTTAAATGTCTGTCGGGCTAAAAAGAAAGGTTCGCCTCACTGATAAACTCCCTCAGTTGCCTGGTTACCTGCCCGAGCAGGTTGCCTGTGCGGTTACTGTAAGATTAGGAGAGCGAGAAGGGAGAAAGATGGAACCCGATACCTCCGACATTACAGTCAGTGGTCAGCACTTTTCTCCCTCTCTCGCTGTCCTTCTCTCTGTCTTTCCACCCAACCCCAAGTCCCTTGTGAAACAGTGGGGGCCATTCTCTATACCGCTAACAGGGCCGTCATTCTTGCGCCCGTCTCTATTCCTTCCCACAGATGGATAAAAAAAGCGAGAAAGAAAGGTTTTGTGTGTGTGTGTGTGTGTGTGCGTAACAAAACACGTGCACGGTGACAAATATTCCGAAAGAGCACAAGTTATAAGAAACTAATTGTGGCCAAATGTGATAAAAGGGTCAATCTGACATTTAAATAAGCTGAGGAACATGAGTTTAGGTCTAAAAATGTATGAAACATGATAAAAAGGCAGCATTCTTTGATGTTATCATTTTCTAACACTTATCCTTTTTTGTGCACAAATTGTTCCCATAAGCGAGGCACACGAGTTTCCTAGAGTGTTTCATTATGTCCTTAGCCTCAGTAGCACTCGCCAGACAACAGAATATTTTTAGATGCAGTGATCTTAAAATCAAGAGCGTGACCGCTTCACTACTTAATCTCATACAGAGGTGGCTGTTTAATGCCATAATTGGAGCACATGAGCACACACCTTCTCTTCAATTAGCTCTCTTGTGTAGCCATTTAATTATGTCCTTATGACCCAAACTGAATGCATCAACAGTAAGTATTTACTGAGCCCAGAGTACATAAATGGATATTTGAACACATGCTATCAGTTGTATATTCAATGATAAACCAGCTACACGACACAGTGATCTTAGATGTTATTGCCCAGTAGAGCACTAAGCACATTCTGTACTATTTTAATGCCATTTGGGTTCCAAAATTAAGCACCTGTGAATCAAAAAATAAAGAAATACATTTTTAAAATGCGCTGCAGATTGTTGTTGTTTTTCCTCCTCCAAGATACTGAATGGTAAGAAATGCACAGTCCATAAAAGTTAGCGGTGCATTAATGTAGAGAGTAAATAAATAATTATATAAGTGGAGCATAGTGACACACAATACATGCCGCTGCCGCAGCAGCAAATAGAGTGCCCTTTTAATTATGCAGGAGACATCCGAAAACAACAGCACTCCTCACACTCTGGGAAGCAGCTCAGTGAATGCACTATATTAGAGGCTGTTAGAGACAGAGCAGGGAAAGAGAAGGAAGAGAAGTTAAAAGAGGGCTGAAATGATTTGAAGGGGAGAAATACAGAGGGGAAGGAGAGAAGGGCATAGAGAGATGACAGTAAAGATTAAAAAAGGAAAGCTCTGTAGGGGAAAAAAGGAGTTGGGCTGTGCGGGCTAGGATGTGGATGAGGCTGGAATAAATAGAGTGAGAGGAAGAGCTACAGAGAGGGGAAAAAAGGCGGCACAGGTGGATGCAAGACATGCAAGGGAGTTCTACAAAGGTCCAAGGAAGAGTTTGAGGGGAAGGGGAAGAATATAAGCAAGAACAAAGATATCTAAAGGAAAAGGGGGAAACCAGGAAATAAAAAAGTGCAAGCAAGCGAGCAACACTACCGATTTCAAAAGGAGTAGTGCTGACACAAAGTAAAAGAAAGATCAATAATTCATTAGACTTCCATAGGAAAAAAAAAGGAAAAATACAATGGTGTTCTTTTTCCCGAAAACGCAAATAAGCTGGCTTCATTAAGTATTATCTTTGATTCCTCGCTGTTGCTTCACCTAACAGTGCAAAAGCAGCCAGAGAAATATAATGACCGAGTCCATAAAAGCGCACACTTCCTCAACTTTAAATATCTAATAGCGTCACCTACAAGTTCTGTCTGTGCTGTGAAAGAAAGAAAAGAATTAAAGGTGGGGGGGAGGGGGAGGAAGCAAGGCAAAAGAAAAAGGAAACATGAAAGGGGAAAGACGAGTGGAGGGCGGATACGTGCGGAAGAGAAAGAGGAGCAGGTACAAGACGGCATACATTTATAAACATGGAGGAAAAGAAAAGACGGAGTATGTGAAGCTGAAGCACAACATGGCAGTTGATATAAAAGTGTCAGTTTTCACTGCGAGGTCAATGAATTGATGCAGACCTTGAAGCACACCATGATGTTAATGTGACTCGGAGCCGGATGTTCTTAGTCAAGTAGATTCTCTCAAAGTGACTCAGAGCCCTTACAAAGCCACATTTGTGTTGCATCTACCTTTTCCTTTTTTCTTTTGCCTTTGTTCATTTTTTTCCTCCCTTGCATGAGAAGAAAAGGTAGCCTTGTCACAGACAGAGGGCAGGGCAGAGGGGAGTGCAGCCAGCCCCTGCCATGCATGCTCCCCTCTGGGATAAAATAACTGCAAACCAAATCCTTATGTGAGCTGTCTACAGTTTTCTAACACATATTGCCACGGTTAGGAGTTGTGGCACCCATGACGGAAAAGGCAGCTTAACGCGCTGAGATAAAAGTCCAAAATAGTCGGACATTTGGTTAAGTTGTAACAGTATCCTTTCCTGAGCTAATCTAAACCCTTTCTCTTTCCTTTCAATATTACATGTGAATGGCACTCCAAACCAAAACAGATCAATACCGCTAACTTGACACACATTAGCACCATAAAGGCAACAAGACTACTGAGACTAGCCCTGTCAGAAAGCATTATGGGAGAGAGAACACTAAGAGGAAAAAGCAGAAGACATTTAAGAGTAGTGGAGGGAGACAAAAGAACACTGAAATGTGTCTTCTTACCTGTTTGTTGTACTTGTTGATAGTTTGACTGCTGTATTCAGAGCAGTGGTCAGATCCAAGGGAAATGTTATCTCCGGTGCCAACAAAGGTATTGGCAGGGGGCAGGTCCTGAACTGCCTGGTGCTTTTTTCCAGCTGTCGGTGACTGCGGGTGAAGCTGCACTGTGGGCAGTGGCGAGCTGGACTTGTAGTGCCGGGCCAGATCTGGGCTTCCCGGCCCTCCGTTGACTGAACGGTAGCGGCCCATGCCAGGGCTGTCGGACAGCTTCTCGTTGACGCCGTCGTAGCGCTGCCCGTTGGGTTTCGAGGCCTCTACAGTGACAATGCTGCTGTAGAGCGGCTGTTTGGACTTTTGTTTCTTCTTATCTTTCTTGGGTTTCTTGGATTTGTCATGCTGCTGTGGCGTAAAGAAGTCTTCATGGTCTTTTTTGCCGGCCTCATAACCGTTCTTGTTCTTTGGACGGCAATAACGGGCCATGACAACAACAAGAATGATGAGGATGACTGTCATGATGCCTGAAACTATTCCAATTACAATGCTTAACCGCTGTTTGCTTAGGTCATAGTTGGGGTCGCCGGCGATGTTGGTGTTCAGAGATGTGCTCAGGCTCTTAGCCACCTGGGCCTCCACAGCTGAGGAGTTGGAAAGTGTCTCGTTAACATACACATGAACTAGTGTGGTGGTGCTCTGCGAAGGCTGCCCCTTGTCATTCACCTGAACCACCAGTCTGTGGAGGCCATGATGCTTCTGCTCCAGCTTTGCCATTAGCGAAATCACCCCTCTCTCTGCATCAATCTCAAAAAGTCTGAAGGGGTTACCCCCAATGATGCTGAAGTTCAGGACCGCATTGATGCCAGTATCTGCATCACTAGCTGTGACGGTTCTGACCACAGTTCTGATGTTAGTGGAGGGAGGAAGAAGGGTGTAGGAGCTGTTTATTGGGAAAGTGACTGTTGGAGCATTGTCATTTTCATCCATGACAAAGAGTGAAACCGTGGCGGTGGCAGATTTGGGAGGGTCACCTCCATCCACGGCCTTGACGCGGAATGTGTAGGTACCTTTCTGTTCTCGGTCAAAGGACAGGGTGGAAAAAATAGTCCCGGTTTCATTCTCAATAGAGAAAATGTCCTCCTCTTCCTCAATAAAGAGGCCCATTTCTGCATTTTGGTCTTTATCTGCATCAATTACTGTAACCATGCCAACTGGGCTGTTAGGATCAAGGTTCTCTTTGACATAAAAGGTGAAAACATCCTGCATGAACTTTGGCTCATTGTCATTCTTGTCGGCCACAAGGACAACCACTGTTGCAGAACCCTGAAGGGTGTTTATGCCCTTATCTTTGGCTATCACTTTGAATTCGTAGCGCTCTGTTAGCTCTCTATCCAGAATGGTGTTTACTCGGATGTCTCCACTGTCTGCATCAATAGAGAAAATCCCATTTACTGATGAGTCTAGGGAATAGGCTATTTCAGCATTCCTCCCACTATCTGCATCTATGGCTTTCACTGTTGTCACCCTCTCACCAGGTGCATTGTTTTCAGGAAACGAAACCTCTACTACATTCTGGCTGAAGATAGGAGGGTTGTCATTAGTGTCGCCCACTTTGACGAGAAGAGAGTTATTACTCGCCAGACTGGGGCTCCCAGAGTCCACGGCCACTATGACCACATTGTATTCCTGTGTTGTCTCAAAGTCCAATTGTGCAGACGTGTGGAGAAAATATTTCTTTTTATTCTGCTCGCCCTCCATCTCGCTGGCCGGTTTGAGCTGAAAGGGCACATCTCCTACCACTGTGCAAGTCACTATGCCATTTTCCCCCTGGTCACGATCTGACACCTGAACTAAAGCAATGGGTGTGTCCACCACCACATCCTCAGCCACATTGGCTATCCCGTCTTTTAAGAAAATGCGTCCAATTTTCCGAATTTCTATAGCAGGCACGTTGTCGTTCTCATCCTTGATGTTCAGCACCACTGTGGCCTTGTCCATCTTGGGTGGCTGGCCTCGGTCACGGGCCATTACTGTAAACCTCAGTTGGCTCACTTCTTCACGGTCAATGCGGTGCAACACACTCAGCCACCCCGTGCTCTCATCCAACCTCAGCAGTCTCCTTACTGACTCTGTGGCTGCCCCAAACACATATTCTATTTGACCATTAACCCCCACATCTGCGTCAGCCGCTTTGAGCTGGAGTATGGGGGCGCCAGGGGAGCTGTTTTCAGGCAGGTCAGCCTCATACACACTTTTCTCAAACCGAGGGCTGTTGTCATTCACATCAGTTATCATTACTCTAAGAATGGCCTGAGAGGAGCGAGGGGGATCTCCTCCATCCCTAACGCGCAGTGTAAGCTCATAGGAGTCTCTCTGTTCCCTATCAAGGGCCCCCTTAATGATGAGTTGAGGCTGCTTCTCTCCATCAGTAGTGTCAGCAACTTGCAATTCAAAGACACTGCTCCTGCTCGCTCCCTCCTCAAATCTCCTCTTCCCTGAAAACGAATCCCCAGAAGACCCCAATCGCCTTGAATTCTCCCCATTGTCCTGAATGAGCTCATATCTCTCTATTCCATTTCTGCCAAAATCTCTGTCTGTGGCTGTGGGCAGCAGATAAAGGGTTCCAATGGGTCTGTTTTCCTCCACAGACAGTGTCAGGACAGGGGAAGGGAAAGACGGGGTGTTATCGTTTATATCTAATATGATGACTTTTCCCTCAAAGAGGTCGACCCAGCTCTGCGCTGGTCCTATCACCGACACCTCAAAATCAATAAAACATTCGTTTTCATCAAATATCATTTGGCACTGCTGCAGTTTTTCACGGTCTATCCGCCTCTCGTTGGTGGAGAGCTCACCTGTAATGTTGTCTATCTTGAAAAAATCGGACCCGGATTCGAGGGTGAACGTCACCTCACCGGACCCGGCGACAATGCCCAGGTCGGTGGCTACGTTCCCTACTCTGACATCTGCTGGTCCCTCCTCAGCTAAACGGTACCGGAGCACTTGCTTGGCAGCGGGCTGATGCACAAGCTGCAAGATGAGCATGCAATAGTACAAATAGTCCACTGCACCAGTAGTCCTCATTGTTCAGCCCAGAGGAGGAAGGGGGGATGGAGAGGAAAAAAATGTCCACTTTAATAGTAAGTGAAAAAAAAAAAATCACTAATAGAAAGTCCGAATATGGGAAGGAAATATCGCTTTCATTCAGAGCGAAGCCCTCTGGTCTGGGATGCGTGAGACTTCATCCTCCCGGACGACTTTTCCGCCGCTCCTGCTGCAGTGGAAAAAAAAATCAGCAAATGCACGGGCTTACCCAGCTCTCCTCTGCTTTCCCTCCTTCGAATGTCTCTCCTTCCTTTCTTTTAGTATTTTCTGTTTGTTTGTTTTAAAGTGATGTAGAGAACAAGCCGGATTCTCCGTGCGCTCCGGACAGTGGCCCCCTCCTCCCAAAATATCTGAATGTCATGCGCGTAAAAAAAAAAAAAGCCAAAACGTTATAGTCCGAGCATCAAATAACCAGAAAGTAGATTCAGTCCAAGCCGCTCCGTTTTACTCACAGTTTGTAGACGCTCCTCTCTTTCTCCCGCTCTTCTAATTTTTGGGTGAGGCTCCAGTATTCCTCTGTATTCCTCTGTCCGGTGATATGTCCATATATGTCAGAGGATCATTTAAATGCCCGCTCAGTTCAGACAAGTCATCACCCGGCCGACTGTGTTAACAGCTCGTTAACTGTCTTGATCTCGGCGATACGAACGTAAGGCAGAAATTACCTGTCCGGCTGTCTTCCTCCAAGTCACTTGCAACTAGCAGAATAGTACTCTCGCTCTATCTCTTTTGCTTCTTTTTTTACGAGCTTGCTGCACGAATGTGCAACCTACTGGAAAAAAAAATCAAGGTACTCTTAAAAAAAGGAAAAATACATACACAAAATAAAACAAAACAAAGATGGAATGTACATCCGAAGCAGTTGTTGGGAAGCGGTTGGTTGAATTTCTCACTTTGTCCAACATATCCCTCCTGTTCCCACACCTGCAGACGCGCCGCGTGTGTTGGCAGCCCCTATCTGCAGCACTGTGAGAGGGATTCACAAATGATATTGCAGTCTCTCTCTTTCCCCTCTCTCTCTCCCTCTCTCCACCCCCTCCTCCGTTCTCTTCTTCTTCTCCCCCCCCTCTACTCCAGCAGCGCACGTAAACAGGGTCGGACTTTAAGTCTCGATCGCCAGGTCTAGAGGCCAGCAGGCAATATTAGAAAAAATAATAATAATAAAGGGGGAGACATATGAGGAACATGCACTCAGACGTTCGTTTTCATCGGTGTTTTCTCGAGACGTGGCTCGGCACTTTGCGAGGATCTCTCGGATGCTTCGTATTAATCCATTAACATCCTATGTTGTGGCTATGGCGAGAGATCGGATTCAAAACCAAACAAAACAAAACTGTGATTTGAAAATCTTGAACAATAACGTACCGCTCTTATACTATTTTCCACCCTGTGCTGCATGAGATTACCCGGAACGCAAATCCAGAGTGCAACTTTTACGCACTGCCAGACCGACACAAGTTATCGGTTTTAATGTCACCTACACATGTTACAACTTGCGTGGTAAAACAAAAAAACAGACTGTAAGTTTAACACGAAAGCAGCAGCAGCAGGACAGGAGAGACGGGACAGGGCTTCCTGTGTGCGCAGAGCTGTGGTTTCCCTGTGGTTACTAATACGAATGCGTGTGGTCTCCAGTGGCTGTGCTCTCCGGCGCAGCAAGCTCCGTGTCTTTCGGCTGCGTGCTGCTCAGTCCGCTCAGCGTCCAGGAATGTGAGAGACCGTGTCTATGAATTCATTTCCATAAAGAGGGAATAAGACCCCCCCAAAGAAGGATACAAAGGAAATAGATCAGCCCTGCATGGCTATCCAGACGATCACAGCAAAGGGTTTCGTTATTTCGGCCACTGCGCAAACACCACTTCACTGTGTCAGATTAGTGTGTGTGTGTGTGTGTGTGTGCAGTGTGTGAATACTACAGTTGTCATTTAACTGCTTGTGCAGGGCACATTTTCTGAGAGACATCCTTGACATGCTCGCGGACGCTCTCTCCAGCAGCATGATTTCATTGCCTTGTGCGGACGCACGGTGCGAGGTACGTAAATGAGAACATTTTTAAGGTGCTTAAGGTGGATTCGTCTCCGTTACAGCACGTACGCGTTGTCGTGTTAGGTGCAAAGAAAAAACGTGCTTTAATACGCGTGCGTGCGGATATCCTCAACTTTGAACTGAGGGTGGGGGGGGCGCCCCCCGTTTTCATCATAAGGGAGCATTGCGGTGCGCATGTGAAATTATAGATACAGTGGATGAGTGTAATGAGTGAGTGAATGAGTGAGGGGCAGTGGGATGGGAAGAAGGAGGGGGAGAGGACAAGAGGCAGCCAGTCTCAGCAGCTGCATCTTTCGTACACGGCTCTCTGAATTCCAGCAGTGGGTTTATCCTTGCTGACTTGCGCCCTCTATTGTCGAACTAAAATCAAACCCGCTCAAAACACTTCGGGCAGCAGCACAGCAGAGAGAGCTCCGTGGTGCAAATGCACTGCGGGCACTTGGCGGATCATTCAGATGATTAGTTTCTCTGAAAATCAAAAAAGGGCTTTCTAACTCAGACACTAACACACACAGCAGTTCTTGATTTATGTATGAAATAAGGGCTGCTTTCTGTATGACTCACAGTGTTTTGACTGTATTAGTGAGACAGATAATTATTAACTTCATCATGTATCCGTGCACTAAACATTGATGGGTCTGTTGGTTATCTGGTCCTGTTTAAGTCAGATGATTACAATACTGGGTTACTTTACCCTGTGATGAGCTGTTTTGGCATGGCACACCCTGGACATGTCACCAGCCCATCACAGGGCTAACACGAAGAGACAGACAACCACACACAGACATGTAAATTGATTGGCATTTATATAGCGCTTCTCTTGTCTTTCCAACCACTCAAAGCACTTAAGACCACAAGCCACATTTAACCAGACTTTAAGTATGTCATAGTAGACACATAAAACACTTTATATAACTTTATAAGCCTTAGAACCTGGAGGAAACCCATGAAGGCACATAGAAGACATTCAAACACCACACAGAAAGGCCTGACCCAGAAGCAGCGGCGCTAACCACTGCACCACCATAGGTCCTACTGTATTAATAATCAGTTATATTATATTAGATTGCCCAGCATAAACACATAGAGCACTATTCCACCCATGAGCACCAGCTAATGTTAGCACTATTGTGTTGGTGTTGTTCCTGGATCA
Organism: Oreochromis niloticus; assembly: GCF_001858045.2. Classification (NCBI taxonomy): domain Eukaryota; kingdom Metazoa; phylum Chordata; class Actinopteri; order Cichliformes; family Cichlidae; genus Oreochromis; species Oreochromis niloticus. Next base: position 18,902,850 of record NC_031967.2, read on the forward strand.
TCAAAAACGAATGTGGTCCAGGTTCAACATAGCAAGTGACCAATCACACTGTTGTGATGTCATAGTTTTGTAACTTGGAAACAGCATCATACCAAACCTTTACCCCATAAGCATAGCTTCAACTATTGCCCTGTAACCCTGATCCTAACTCTTCTCTTTTGGAGGTTTTGAATGGACTTCGGCAGGGTTTTTTTCCCCACGCTGCAGAACTATGACATCATAACAATGTGATTGCTCATTTGTAATGCTGAACCTAGATCAACATTAATTATGATGACAACAGGAACGTGGGGGATATCAGATACATCATAAAGTTAACCTATTTACTGCTTCTGTGCTGCACTGGAAAAACTGTCGCAATCTTGACCCAGTGACTGTGTGACAAGAATAAATAATCACAATCACATTGATACTGATGTCTTCTTTGAAATCTCACTTTTCATTAACCAGTGTGACTCCACTTGATCAAACAAGAATTGGCAAGAAATAACAGCAGTTACTCTGTGCCCCAAGGCTGTTGGAATATCCAGTTACTAAGTGAAAATGAGCACGTAGGTGATTCAGAGACCATGTTTACCAGCAGAACCCTAGCGATCAAGGCTCGGCATCATCACTGAAAATCATTATCATATCTGTGTGTAACACTGCTCTGGCTCTGAAGTGAATGAGTGGTCTAAAATGACGCAAGGGAAAGCACTCAATGCCGTTACAAAGACCTCATCAGTGAGAGCGAGGTGTTTTGAAAATGAGATGTTCAAAAAAAGTGACTCATACTCCCACGCTATGACTGATCGAGATTAAAATGTGGTATGATCAGAGATGATGCATCACATGATTTGGCCACAAAAATAAGTATTTTTCAGACTAAATGTTTTGCACATTAGAATTTTTGAATCAAATGTTGAGTAATGGCTGATTTCCAAATGGTCATAGCTTCAAAAGAAACACATCTTTTTACACATTTCTTTACTTTTACTTATTTTGCTCATTCCCCATGGACAGTCTGGAAGCATTAACGAAATGTGAGAAAAGAAAATGAAAAACCGAGATGATTGCACAGTCTGTCGAATTAATGCTTTTCATTTCATAAACATTATACAAGCTGCCCATGTCCTTACTGGCACATTACAGTGGTTAATGCATATTGTAGTGCTGTGACACTGTGCGCAATAAAATTGCAATTATGTTAGTTGTCAACATGAAATTACATTCCTGTAGTCCGCTGATGAGAGAATGGGAGTATTGAAATCACTGGTTGCATGGCTGAAGCACAAAAATACACCTTAGTGTTATTATAGGTTTGCCGGATTGATTTGACACATTTCACCAATAGGGCTTTAATGGAGAGAGACACCTAAATCCTAACCATGTAATAATCGTTCTACAGATTAATTTTTTATAGGTAACAAAAGTGCACATACAGTATATCTATCTTCCTCGCATTTGTTTCCTCCAGTGTCTCGGCAAGTCCTTTCTCTACATTTATCACAGCCTCTGCGCGCTGACAAATGTTGCAGTTCAAAGTAATTACTTGCATATAAAAATGATCACTTGCAAGTAAGGTTGCTAAATAGCTAGATTTCAACTCACGGCAGAAGGTCTGCTACTCGGACTTAGTAAATACAGAATAACAGTGTCTAAAAGTGCAGATGAAGACATGAAGGCAAAGCTGCAGTGTTGTTTCTGTGCTGTTAGAGGATAATATTTGCACTTGAATAGAAGACTTTGAGCAACATGGTGCAAATTTATTCACACATACAGAATACATACACAGTTTTGTAAAAAAGCTTGTAGACTGAGAGGCAAGTAATGCTCTGCAAACTGTTGGCCACTTTATGGCTTAGTGACACTAGAGTAAAATTACAAATAGCGGTGACCGCACTGAATCTTTTCACATTTAGCGACTGGTTGCAAGTAGCTGAGGATCTCTCTTTTGATCACAAAGTGATTGCACAGGTTGCCTGGTGGTAGGCAACCTGTCTGCTAACAAATGTATTTGTCTGCAATCACTCTCAGAAAGATTGGTGAAGGTTCGTAAATATTTGCCTTCTAATTTATAAACAGACCGATTACCAAGATGTTGCAATTAGTCTGAGTCATTTTTTGAGATGAGCACAACTTGTGTGCAACACTTCTCTTTGTAATAAGGGACTTGACTTAACGAGTCGCCAGCTGGTTGTATACTGGTCATATTTCTATATCAAAGCAAGGATGTGCATGTTGTTTTGCAGCATTGTTTGTTATGCTTCAGATTTATGAATGTTAGTTAACATGAATTCCTGTTTAATGTGGCTTTCTGTGTATGTAGATAGGAACATATTTGCAGCAGGCAGCAAGAGGTTTGTGATTTTGGCCCATTTATCACAGTTCGTTGTCATATTATCAAAAACACACTGCCATTAACTGCCAACTTGACCTCATTCAAAAGACTGACTCCAACTTATTTCCATTTTATCACCATCTAGCACCAAAGTCGGTCGCAGACCTGGTCCCCACCTTCAGAGCAACCATTTCAAAGTCAGTGACATCACAAGTCCAAATGGTTTAGGCCGGGTTCCTGTCTCCAGCTGCTGTATGACTGTAGTATGATACAGCATTTCACCAGACAAACTTCATAGTACTTAAAGTAAAATTTAGAGGTGTTATTTGTAACAAAAAGAAACTTAGATTAACATTCAAAACACTGAGACAGATCTTTAGCTTACTTTAGGTCAAATTAAAGTAGAAATAGGCATGTTTGTTGCTTTCACTTATTATGAAGTAAATGTTGAGGTAAGCAATCTGGACTAAAAACGTTGGTCACTACATTGGACTTTGCATTGAATCTTAATCTTAGCATCATATTCAGACACAGCAAAAGCCTCAGACTCGATTCTGTTATCCAAGAATAGCTTTATCTCTGAAAATCCTAAAAGAACCCTAACTCCACCTGTTTGACCCGTGGCTTTCCCGGCACAGCCATACCAGCATGTCATGCCTCGCAAAATATAATTTAGCAAAAAAAGTAAAGAAAAGAAACAAAGAAAATGTATGAATGAAAATAATAAAGCAGTGTGGCTTAAAGCAAAGCTTTCATCTTCTTTGCTTTTGCTCTGTTTGCTCTGATTTGAAGTCTAAAATAAATTTGAAAACTTTTCTGACTGGCACTGCATTTGCAATCTGAATGCAGGCGATTTAGCCTCTGCTGAACTCATACATTCAAACTGCACGATTGCCAGCCCTGCTTTATTGCTCTAAAATCTTGCTAATTGGCATTCATCCGTGATGCAGTAGATACCACAATGCTAGCAATTTTCCAACAAGGCTTCAGGTATTCTTCTCGGCTCACGGTGGAAATTTTAGATGTCGCAAGCGAAATTGGCACCGTTATTTCAAGCACGGCTTCGAAATGACAGATTCAAAAGAAGCGGGTTTTTTTCTTCGTAATGGTTTATGATGGAACTTTACCATTGTAACGTTAGATAATTCCCACAGATATCTCATGTGGAAAGCAGGAATACCATCATATTTGTTTGCTTTGAAAGTATGAAAGTTAGTTTAGAAATGTTAGAAATAATGAGTATAACAGCAACATCACATCTACAATCCAGGATAAGCTGTCACGGTTAAAAAAAAAAGAAGCAGAAGAAGTTCATTTTCATACCATAGTTAGTTATTAGTTATTTCATTCTTTGGAAATGTGCTATGCATAACAACAACTGGACAATTCAGGATGCATGCAACTCCTTAATTGGCTTTCCCATTTCATTTTTTTTTTCTTTTGCATATGCGGCTATTTTCATCCACGCATTAATGCTATGCCATGACAGCTGGATAACTCTACTCTTCATTCCCTAAACAGTCTGAAAAAAAAATCAGCCTATTTGTCGTCGTTGGAAGGATGATTTCTTGGGCTTTGAATAACATAAGAACACAGATGCTTAGCTGGCCTGTCTTTGCATTTGATTAATTATGACTTTGCAAGAAGTGTGGCAGTTAAGAGACAATGACATAATTACATATATTTCGAACCTTTAAGACATTACACAAGCAGTGGCATTAAATAATATAAAAGTGTGCACAATATTTCTGTGTGCACACTTTAGCACAAAGACTCTGAGAGGTAGAAACAAAAAGATGCAATCCAGTCTAAATGTGGACAGTGCCTTTTAAATGACAGTCTCCCCTGTCAGGGCTATCTTTTTACAGAAATCACACCCACTCAGTGTCTTATCTGCGTTGTGCCGACACTCCCCGTTGTTAGAGGAATGAGCCTAACCCTTAGCATCCGTGTATGTGCGTGCCCTTATCTTTCTCACTGCTTTCCCGTGCGTATCCATATGTGTCACTGCTTGTGTGTGGGCATATTTTCTGCGCATATGTGCCTGTTTTTCCTTATACGCCGCTACGTGGATGTGTCAGTCACTGTCCCTTGCCGAGCGCGTGCCGAGCCCCTTCGCTGTGTACTCTGACGGCGTGGCCTCGGGAGAGAAATACAACCATTCGTCAAGAATGTGTAAAAAGTCTGCAGAATGGCGAGCGGGCAGCCAGCCGGGCCACTCTTAGGCAACTCTTTGTAGTGCTGCCCGAGAGGTAATATGTCACGGCATCCTCGGCTTTGAACCGCAGAGAGAAACATCAACAAGCGGTGACTCAACAGCACGGAGAAGGAAAAGTCCGGCATGATGGCGGTGTAGCTCAGCAGAGCCTTTTTCTCTCTAACTCCCTCTGGCGAGTTGCTATTTTGAGACTCCCAACGCCTTGTTCTGCCTTCTCCCTCTGGGCTTTGCAAGAACTGTTGAAGAGATCACAATACAATAGAATTGGTTCAGAAAAGTTTCAATACTGCCCAGATAATTCAGCTAGTCACAGGGGGTAAAATGGATGGCGCCGTGCCTTTTAATATGAAGAGAAAGCAGCATGCCTACTTCTCGGTTCCTTCTAAACACATCCAGTCAGAACAGCGGTGACTTTCATGAGTTATATTTGTTGCTGGTTTGACACCAGTACTGATACAGCTTGATGGTTTGCATTTCTAATCACCGCATCTTACAGTATACTCTGAATTTGTTTGTGTTTTTTATTAAATGCGTCAAAAATCTCACTCTAACAGAGCACAGGCTGAAGCCAGTGACATATTAAAGAATTCCCACACCTGAGTCATGCAAATGAAAGCCATAGCGAAGACGCAAGGCTTTCAGAAGTGATAGAATGAGGATTTTAATTTGGGACACTGGACTATTTTTACATGGACTTTTTAAGAGTAATTAGAATTTCAAGTAGCACATTTGTCACATTCATTCAGACCAGCTAAAATGTTACATTTCAAACTTTCGGAATTAATTTCATTGGTCAAAAATATCAGCAAGCCAGGGCTCTTCACTAAATTTGGGGAATGATACAAAAATAGACAGAGCTAAACAAAAATAAACAAGGTTAGATTATTCTTATTACTATAAGTGAATGAGGGTTTGTGCGTTTGTTTCTCTTCTTTTCCCCTTCACCCCCTAAACTTCCCCTAATTACAGATAAAGCAGCCAGCCACTGGTCATTCTGTTTATTATTAGTATGTTTTATATTTCAGTAATTTTTAATTTTCTTATTGCCACATTGCATGCTAATACTCACAAGCTTGCTCAGCTGCTTTTCTTTTTAATCATTTGAACATGTACACTGTGCAGATGCCACACACAGTCTCCATCTGTTTCCCAATTCAGGGGTTTCCTCCTTTAAAAGTACACAACAGCTCGGCCTATTCAGACCACAAATGTCTAGTAGAAGTTTATTTCTAACTGAAAAAGTAACGTCCGTCTGTAGGACTTGGCAGGCAAACGTAACGTAAGTCAAAAAATTATAAACCCACATCACATCTTTTGCTACTGCAATAGACTCACTAGTAGCTAACGTCAGCACAGCAGCTAGCATTTCAATGAGAAAGATTTGGAGGTTACCAGAGTCGTATGTCTCGTGCTTATGAAGAATATAAACGATGCTCCACACAGGACCAGCAAAATAACAAATATAAATTCAAATAATTAATTTAATTTACATGAGTATAGCAAAAGCAATCTCTCCATCACCTCGAAAGGCTACTTAGGTTTTGTTCTTTTAGAGATTGAAGCAACGCGTTTATCGTGCCCATGTAGCTGCAGTGGTGGCTTGGATGGTCGATGGGCATACAAAGTGCAGATATCCTTAGTGTCATGTGTGCTAAGGCTGAGGAAGGTCTTTCCTGTGAAATTTTCATGCATTGTGTTTCTTTTTAGGTCATTGCTGACTTTTGAAAAAGACCATGAACAAAAATAATAAGATTTCATTATGTTGAGATTGTAAACTGGTAATTAAGTATCATCTAAAATGATGCTACATTTCAAAGAAGTAGTTTCAAATACAGAAATATCAATAATTTCTATCGAAAAACTTCTTAACATCTACCGGGTCCACTGACACCCTTTCTTTGGGTTAGGTTGCTTTTAAACCACATGTTAAACACACACCTTTACAGAAAATTCAAATGTTAGCATTTAATACAGTTCTTGTTTCAGAGGCTTTTCCATTTGGATGTGTGAAATAGGCAAAAATGGTGACTACTTTGATATTAAAACAGCATACAACTCTACTTAATGTTGAAAAAAGTATTCTTGCTTGGAAAATGAGACGTAGGTACAGTGATTTAACGAAATGTGAAAAAATACATGGAGATACAGAATATAAGACAGCAGTTTGTACAATTCTAACGAGCTTGAAAGTCAATATTTGGTTTCACCACCTTTATTCTTCAACACATCCTGAACTCTCTGAAGCAGCTTTCTTCCAAATTCTTTCAGTAGTGTTTAGGAATAGTTCTCTGTAAAGATGATCCCACACTGCTTCATTAATGTTGATGTCCGGGCTCTGGGGAGGCCAAACCATGACTGATAGTACTCCACTGTGTGTTTTTCTATCCAGATATGCTTTTCTGCACTGGCAGTGTGTTTGGGATCATTATCATCCTGAAGCTGTTGCCAATCTTAGGTTTTGGTATTGAATGGTGGATCAAAATCTGCTGGTACTTTTCTGTTTTTATAATTCTGTGTTTTACAGATGGCTGCAGACGCTCACTGTTGTACCTCTCTCCTGACCTCCTCTGTACATACTGATGACGATTTAAGCCAAACTTTGATATTCGGATTCATCACTCCGTCAGACCTGCTTCACTGATTTCAGATTTTGCGTAGTTTGGCATACCTCAGTCTTTTCTCCCTGTTTCTCTTCCTTAAGAATGGCTTCTTGACAGCCAGCCTTCCACTGAGACCATTTCTGATGAGCTGTCAGTGAACAGTAGATGGATCAAGTGAAAGGCCACATGCATCTCTCAGGTCCTGTGTCAGGTTTTTACTGGATTTTTTTCCCCATTTCATTAGGACTTGACTTTTAGATGCTGTTCATCTGCTTTCATCTTTACTTATTTTTTAATCGTTCAGTTCCTCAAATATTTTAAGGACACATTGCACACCACACCGAGATATACCAAGTGTTATTAGCTAATAAAACCTGATTCTTGGAATCACCTTGGTGTGAAAATGCTATGTTATGTCTGCCAAACTGTCATCTTTGGCATTTTCCCCAGATTTAACTGAAGAAATATGGAAAAATTGCGTATTTTTATGACAGGCACCTAGTAACAAAGTGCCTAAAGATTTAAAAATAGTCCTTTGCTAAGTTTTCTGTTGTGTATCTGTAACACTGGGCCATCCTTTGAGTCACGTCCTCTGTTTTTTACGCATAAATGATTCATAGGTCATTGTTAAGTGGCTTGACAAACAAAGAAACAAAAACTTCCGTCTGAAAATGGCCAGACACAAAAAAACTGGAGTGACAATGAGTGAAACAGACGCCTTCAGAAAGCCTAGAAACTATCGCTCAAGACCAAATCTGGCTGCTTGGAAGCAAAATATAAAGAAATATGGGGGTAGCTTAAGACGTTTGCACAGCACTGTACAATACAGATCACTGTCAACACTGAGAAAACCCCCAAACAGGTACTAAAGAGAGGTTACATCATATAAATCAATATAAATGATTGATTTATATGATTTTAGATTTTTATTTTTACGTTTTAAGATATTACATGTATTTAATTTTTAAAATGTGTTTATTTCAAAAATATTTAAATATTTGACTCAGCCTTCAAAGAACTGGGCAATTACAAGCACTGGCACCATATCATGACAGTCAGTACAAGGGGCATATACATTGTGTAGGCATTGTTCACCCCCACCCAGACACTCAGACACCCAGTCACAACTTAATCACTGACACCAGTGGGGACACACTGCTTTTCAGACTTCAAAAGGAGGACCTCTTAAACCATCTATTCAGAGGCTCATTTTCAATGGGACAAGGGTTGCTGTGGCTGTCATGAATAGGCTGATTTGGAGGAAATTTGGTCCGAGGCTACTTATATTGTGCTAATTCCTGTGTCAACACTCTGTACTCCTCCCTTCAACCCGCCGAACATCAATGAGCTCGACACTTGTCACAGAGAAAAAGCTTGAAAATCTGACACTTAAAAGGGAAGTTAGGCACAATAACTCCTCTAATTCAGCAGCCCCGCGACCTACCCTCCCGAAAGAAGAAAAAAAAAAAGAGGAAAAATATGAGCCGGAGCATGCAACAGTAGCCACATTATTAGGATCTGGTGAGGGGATAATAAGGATGGATTACCCCTCCTTCTCCTGTGACCTAAAAATTGCAGAGCATACTAAATCTCGCCCCTGTGTCAGTGGCTGCCTGTTATTTGCATGCATTAAAGTGAAAATAGCGCTCTGTTTTCTGACACTCATTTTGTGTCAGTGGAGATAGTCACAGATTGTCCCTCCAACCCCCCCACACACACACTCTCGCGCCCTCTCTCAACTTCAGCAGCCGTGTGGAAAGCATTATGTGTGAAGGGTAGTCATTTCCAATGCATAGTTACTTCTTGAGTGCCGCCGCTGTGTTTATATGTATGTGCGAGCGTGTGCGTGTCTGTTTGCCTGTCTGTCTGGTCCGCCCATGTGTTTATCTGTTTATGAACAGCGATGGAGTGTTTGTGTGCACTGTCCCACTGTTTCAGCAGAAAATGAGAAGACACCTGCTCGGCGATTCGGAGCTGGCTGTCAAAAAACGGGAAAGAAAGTGCGGTGGAAGGAGAAGAGAAAAAAAAGAGAAAAGAAAAAAACCCAGGCAGCCCCGAGATATATCTATTCTGGCTCCCTGCTTCCCTCAAGCTGCCGGTAGGAGACTTCAAAATGGCTCCACTCCCTGCCACAGAGTGGGCTCTGCCCTGTCAAAATGTCTTTGAATGGAAAACACAGGCTGAAAAGTTTCCTCCTTTCCTCTCTCTTCCCCGTTGTTTTTTTTCCTCTCTTGCTCCCTCGTTCTCTCTTCCTCCACTTGCCTGCCCCCCTTCTGTCCATCCTTCAGCGCGCACAGAAAGGGCATCTCATCCTCTCCAGTGGAGCTCCCATTGAATGCTGCCTTTTCTCTCTTTCTGTGTGTCTCTCGCTGGAACACTGCCAGAGCTCTCTGTCTCAGTGAGGTATCTGCCAGTCACTCAGAAGTCCATTCTTCACTAAAACATGATGTCTATCTCCTGGGTCCTGTCTGTGAAACAGTGCAGGTCTTGGTACCTTTGTCAGAAGCGATTATGATCTGTGTAAGCTGACGGAATTGCAAATAAAATCAAAGTGAACAAAGCTAATGAGTTCAGGTCATTTAACAGCCGACGTCGCGACGATTTAGAACTAAGCTTAACGGCCAAAAGCGTGCGGACACCTAGACATCGTGCTCTTCATTGTGATTTAATGCGTTGCTGTTACAGTCTCCATTCTACTGGAAGGGGTTTCTGGAATATCTTCAAGCCTGGCTGTTTGTTTCTGTTGTGCCACAGGAGTCTTAGTGGAGAGCTGTACATAATAATTTCAGGTTAACTCTGGATGATGTTAGCGTTGCCCGGTGTTGCGGTAAAAGGATTTGGCCTGCACAGATCCCTTAGCACAACACTGGCCAACCACACAAAGAATTTAAATTTAAATTTAATAAGGCCCAGTAACATAAATATATTCCCTTGAAATAAAAATAATAATCATGAAAACCATTACTTCAGAATCATGCGGTTTCTGAGGCAGTGGTTTTGAACCAGAATTAAAAGCCTGGAAACAAAGAAACACAAACATAGGTGGACATTGTTCCATTTATTATATATTACAAGATGGCTCTAGATAGTATGGGGTCACTGCAATGTCACGACACATAAACAGGAAAAATGTTCAATGATATTGTCATTAAAAATGTAATTTTACATGTAGCACATCTATCCTTTAAGAAGCCAATGATCATTCATTTTATGCTATGGATACTAAATTTCTCTGGGTACATTCGGCCCCCGAGGCACCTTACATTTAAGGCTGATCTAATACTTTGCCTAAGACAATGATAAAACCCATTCTGCCTCTGCTTTTCCCATTATTTCAGGTGGCTTCATCACCTGTGGCCAGAAGGAACTACCTAATGGCCATTTTCATTTGATAATTGGTTATCTTGACATTTCAAACTGGCTCCATAATTTGTTCATTTCTATTGTGAGTGGCTCATTAATTAGAGTGTGCCTGTGTTTAGCTCATCATTTCCAAAAAGGATTTGAGGTCATTGCCGAATTACATGGTTGGCATTCTTTGGACATGTTCATTAAAAAGAGCAGCTTTGCCTAACTGGCCTAACATAAGAACTTTAGAACATCTTGCAGCTCTAACCCAGAGGACTAGCCCCAGAAAGCAAATTAACATCGTTAACGACCTGATGAATTCAAAGTTATTTGTCCTCGTATCTACACGTGTGCATCTGGTTCTCCTGTTGCTGTGCGACATGGTCTTCAGGACAAAGTGGATGATATGTGCTCTGACAGTGGTGAGAAAAACAGAGATCCGTGTTCGCTGAGTTAACTCCAAGGGAAAAGAAGTAAATGTCCTTGTGAAAGTCTTCAGATGAGTGATGCCTCAGACTAAGCCTTCAATCTCTCCACAATGCTCATCTCAGTAGTAATTCATTCTGCATCCTCAGAAATGGAAAATATTGATTTTCAATGAATAACACCCCAAACCAGCATGCAGCCCTGCCCTAAGATTTCAGGTAAAGTAAAAAATAGTGTGGACTCCTCTTACGGAAACATAATAAAACAGACACATGCAAGTAAGCAGCCAGTATAGATATTGTTTTTGCAACTGATTAGGATATAAGTTCTGTCCCCATTTAAAGTAAAAGCTGAGAAATCAACATGAGAAATCACTGTAGTAACCATATTATTATCATCTGTATGGTAGTGAGTTTGTCAATACCAATGTGTTACTTGTCGGTTTATTTCCAAAGTCACACAGGGCTAGAGACGAGTTGGTAACCCACTGGTGGTTGCCAGTGGGTGGTTACTAGTTGTTGCTGGGTGAAATCAATTGCAAAGGGAGTACTACAGCAAAAACTTCCTTGTGATTGCTTTGCCTGCTAGCAGGTTGTTGCAGTTGCCTGCAAGATGCCAACTTGTCTGCAAACACTTGCCAACTAGCCTACAGGCGGTAGTGAAACTTGAAAAAGTGCAACACAGATTGGAAAAGGAAAATGTTTGCCTTCAAAGTAAAAGTTGTCTGATGAAAGAAACACATTTAAAAAAACATGTTTTACTCTGAAGGTCAATAGTGTCCATTTCTGGACTGCATCTCAAAGTTTCACAAGTAGTTAGTTAATGTTTGCAAACAAGTTGGTGCCTTCCAATCAAAGCACAGGCGACTGCACTAATTTGCTACCGTAGCAACCAAAACAATCAAAAGGAAGTTTCAGTGTATGACCACAAATCCCTTTATGGCCAATTTTATTAATTTAAGCCAATTAATAACAAGCAACCTCCAGAAACCCCTTTGCTAACCGGTTGGGGGAATTTGCATTTTTACCTTAGTGTTCAATGGTTGTTCTTCTGTGTGACTGCAGCTTTTTCATTTCACATCAACTGCTAACAATTACTTGCAACCAGCTGGTCAATACTAATTTTTCCCTTGTAATCGGTGGTTACTCAGCTGGTCACCAGCCACTTTCGGCTGGTGTAACATCATATTGTACTCTTTGCAGTTAAACAGACACATACTAAGTGAAACAGTTGGTAACCCACCGGTGGTCGAGAGCAGAGGAGAGACCAAATTTTACAACACATGAACACAAATTAAGTGAATAACAGTTTAAGTCTTTTTTTTCATTGTTTGCCTGACACTACACTTTACTGTGAAGTGTTAGAGGTTAGTTTCTCTTTACAAATGCACTCTCAAAGGCAACCACAGAAAAAGGAGCTCAGGTTTCAACACACACAGAGGTAGTATGAGTTCATCTCTGTCTACATTACTCCACTACATCTTTACAAATGTAGACATGATAAATGTAAAAACAACCTTCTCAGTTTGATCTGATTAGTGATTTTCGCTTATTATCTCTAATTATCAATTTCATTTTTCTCTGTAGTTCACAGTTATTGTTAAGCTCACGTCTGCACAGAAATATCCTCGTTTAGCGCTGCAGTTATGCGGCGGAGCCATATTTGGCTCCATTGATAGTAATCCATTGTGTGGCTGTATCAATGACAGTGATTCGCAGGGATTAATGTCATCATCAGGACTGATCAATAGATTATCCTAGATTAATTCTTCAGATCCAAGCTGCCTCCTGAATTTCTCATTTACATACACTCTGACATGGCCCTGAAAGCACTGATTTCCAAGCTTTAATTAATCTCAAACGTTCACACTTAACACCTGTTTATCCACAAGCAGAACACCGCACTTGGTCAGAAAAAAGGCTCCTACTGCAGGATAAAAGGTACCCGTCTTTGAAACATTTTGGAGGATAAAAGGCCCCGGCTTTACTGATGTGATTAGAACTAAAAGTTTAATGCTTTAAATCCGCTTCACGATTTCCTTTTGAAAGCACACCGAGACGACAGCAGGATCAAAGAACGTTGTTAATTTCTGTAGGTCTTTGTGCATCGGTTACAGCCAGCACAACTATCATACCATTTAGCATTAATACAACTTGACCATCTCTTGAAGAGTCCCTGAACTCTGTTTCCGAAATAGCAGGACCTTATAAAATGATCAAAAAAAACTATCTTCATCCTTTTTATCACAATAATCCTTCTAGAGTTACTACTGTTGCTGTTGCCCAACATAACCTTTAATATGGTACTTAGGAGTGCTGTGAGTCACATACCAACAACTGCGGAACAAAATACAAAAAGGGTTTTTCTCTGATCATTTTCTAAATGTTTGCCACCTGCATAGGAAAGTGTGTCCTCTTTTAGTTTCAAGGGGACCTATTATGCTCGTTTCCATGTTTTTATTCTGGGACTCCGCTAGAGTAGCTTTAGTGGCATGACTCACACTTCAAAAAAAGAAAAAAAAATCCTTATTTGTTTTATACTGGTCCTTGATGCAGCTTCTCAGTGAATCCTTTGTTTTAAATAAGCCATTGTATCCCCTTCATCTTAAGGTATCCCTTCCCAAAATCTCACTTCAGACTGGCAGCCCCTCGTCTGGCTTCTGTCAATAGGACCTGGTACTTGTGAGCCACGCTTTTTGTTCTTGGCACAGTGGAGGTCCCAAAAACAAACTGTAAATTAAATAAATATAATGTTTTGTTCTTGTCTTCAACTCTTTCTGTGGCTGAGATGACCATATAGAAAAACTGAGTATATAGAGAAGCCTGAGGCTTTGGCTAAGATGGAAAACTCACTGTCTGAAACTTTGATCATATTTGGTTCGAAATCACAAAAACAACAGTTGCCTCAAGGCGCTGTATATTGTAAAGTGAAACATACAATAATGCAGAGAAAAACCCCAACAGTCAGACAATCAGACCAACCCCCCCACAATAAGCAAGCACTTGGCGACAGTGGGAAGAAAAAACTCCCTTTTAAGAGGAAGAAACAAGATGAGGAGAGGGTGTTTGAGCATGAAATAGTATGTTTATGACAGAAATTAAGTAAATGTACAATAAGGTCCACTTTTAGGCCAAGCACACAGTTTTGATATTTTAAACTTAGCAGTTGACCTTCGGTTTGACAAATCAGTGATCTCAGCGCTAACTAACTGTTAAGTAGCTCTTTATCACTGAAAGTGTAAAAGATGGATGTAGCTAGATGTAGGACCCGCTGGTCCTGTTTTGAAGTCTTGAGATGAGCGTTTCTACTGTTGCCATCTTGGTTGCAAAAAGTGGTTGTTGCAGCTAACTCATGCTGATAATCATGTGTTATAATCTGATGAATGAAAGAGAGCTTGATATGAAAATTTCTTCCCAAAAAAATGTGAATAACATATAAAAACTTAAAATCTATGACAGTGTTAATCTATATACTGCATTACCACATATACTACATGTTTGGTTCAGTTAACAGTTCAAACCCTGATGCTGAAAATGTGAATTTATTTATTTAAAATGCTCCGTGCATATTAATGAACATACCAATATAAATATGCCGGAGTAGGCCAAAAGGCTACTTTTCAATCTGTAGTCCCTGGCAGGTCAGACAAAAACAATAAATAAGAAATTTAACACACATTCAAACACTGTAAAACAATCTAATCCAGGCATAGAAATACATAAAATTACAACATAGAATTTCACAGTACATTAAAATGCAACAAGATTAAAGATAACACATATTAACATGAAAATTGAGAATCGGTGTTTCATAATATTTATCTGCGGAGCACACGGCCTTTGTAAAGCATTTTTCCACACTAAGACTGTAGTGTTGTAAAGATCCCAGGCATGATCCCTTTAAATAGCTACCCAGGGTGTGTGTTTGTCTCTCTTTGTGTGATCTTTCACTCTCTGTGAGCCAGGCAGTGTCTCATTTTATACCCGCTCAAATCACTCAACTGGTCCCCGGTTACCACATCACCCCACCCCAGCCTCTGCAGTCTTTCTTATCTGGCCCCTCTCCCCTGGCCTTTGATACACCCCTTTAACATCCACCGGTTCCCCACAAGTGCAATCTGTTGTCCACTGGTATTGATCAAGCACACAGGGTTTTGATTAGCACACTTGGCTGGATAATGGGAGCTTCACTGCATGATTGTACTCCACCATTCCCCCTGTCTTGTTCCTCTATTGGTCAGGGAGTAGTTCACTTCATTGGAGTCAGTGATTGGATGCACCGTGGACCCCCTATCCAGCGTCTGTGGTAAAAGTCAAGTGGAGAAAGCACCGGACTCGTGGATCTGAGTGTTTTTGTGTTGGTTTCCTCACATGAAGGCTGGTTAAATGCAGGCAGCAATGAGGAAAGGAGTACTCTCCGCTTCGAGTAGGCCTAAAGTTTTAACGCTGGACGTACATATAAATGAAAGAAATACAGTGATCGCATTAGTCAAAAAACTGAGGCTGCTTTCACGTTCAATAGAGAATATCACAGACACTTCGGCGAAGAAAAGCCCGTAGACAAAAGAACGGTCGTGAGGGGAGATGTGAGGTCGATACGGATGTTCGGTCAAGAAGGACGTCCAACTTTTTCTCATTTGTGGGAGACTGAAGGAAACAAGGGCAAGCTGTTGGCTAGTCAGGCATTCTGACATTGTAGCCTAAGAGTCAGCCACCCATTGGCCTATTCACTGGTCTGCCAATTAGGTCTTAGCTGTTAAGGTTTAATACCTACATTTAAGGCTACTATTGTGTGCCAGCTAATGCTATTTCAGGCTTTCACTCACTTTGGGAGCTTTCATTAAATCCAAAAGAATGCTGGGGCTATTCACACAGTGGCTCAAGTTAAAAGGGCTGCCTTTTCATATTTCCTTAACTCTCAGACCCCCGCGTATCCCCATATCTCCATACTAATGCAAAGACACAATCCTTCAAGTAAAGTCAGCAGTAAGGGCAAAGAAAGTTGATTTCCACATTCTGACTCTTGCTGTTTTTCATTTGACTTTTCTGATTTCCGCCCGTCATGTGCTTTACTGGGTCAAGATTCTCCCATTCTTTTAAAGTTTACATCTCAGAGAAGTCTCGCTCGAGGTCTTCATGTGATTCTCTGACTTTCTTTCTTAGAAGTCAGAGGAGGGTATGGATAGCGATCCCAGTTTCAACTGAGTGGTTTCCACAAACGTTTCACGGTCATCTGACTCCATATTTCCGCTCTATGTTCCGGGCTGAATCATTGTAAACAGTACCCCTATTGAGAGCGAAACTTATCAAACAGAAAGGAAGGGGACGGGTGTGAGCGCATTCCTTTAGTTGTGTTCATTAGCTGCACACTCGCTGCGATGCATGCTGGGAGATGTTGGCTGGGCTTGGCCGACCACTCGAGCACTGAGCGCGTCAACAGATGTAGCTTAGCCTTTCCAAACAGAGGGGATCTGACGCGCTCAAACTTGGCCAGGAGTCTGGGGAGTTGTTGATGGAGTCAGAGGAAGAGAAGAGGACGAAGAAAGAGGGGAGGGTACGCAGCGAGAAAAACACAGCGCTGGAGGGAGCGAGGAAGAGGAAGGCTGTAAGATAAAGAGAGACAAACACAAAGGGGTTGGGGTGGGAGGTGGTAGGAGAGTTGTTCCCCAGAGGGATCACTCTTGGTGTCTCACTCCACTGGTCCTTCTAATGTGTGACGCTCAGGAGATTGACAGACTGTGTAAAACTCAGCCCACAGGAGAAAACAACAACAACACAAGTCAGACACATGAAAACGGCAACTCTACTGGGCTCTGCTGAGAAGAGACTGCTGCGGAGGAGAGTAGCACGGACAGCAGTGCTGGTTAATGTAACCTCCGGACATCATGGGAATGTTTGCTATGCATTAGAGCTCTTTTTTTCCCCCTGTCACCAAACTTTACACTCACATGGTTGCATGAATTTGAATGTGGGAATTACTCGGCACCTCCCCTCCCCTTAAGATTTTTTTAAAAAGAGGCCTTTTAAAGTGTCCCCGTGAGGAAACATCGCTGCCAAGGTGTACCACGGGATGTTTGATAAAGTCCCAGAAAACTACTTTCTTTCCATCTCTTTTCTACAGTTGGTGAATGCTGTAAATTGCATGTTGTCATGTTTAACCATAAGGTGGACTCAGATGCCAGACTCAGACAGCAGTTTTACTGAATTTCTTTCAGTTCTCAGGAAGCAGGTAAGTGGTGCAGGAAGGACTTTTCCCTACTGGAACAGGCCTAGAGATTCCTCCAGCGAAGCGAGGACACGTCAAAGTGAGTTTAATGAGATTTTATAATATTTGGAATCACAGTCTGTCATCTTACTTGTCGATATCTTAAGCAGGAGATTCGGAGTAGCTGCTGGCAGGGATTCCAGGGAGTGGAGAGAGATTTGGAAGCGAGTGGGCAGGCAGGTGTATTTGAGGTAAGTTATCTCTTTTTTGGTGCAGCGTCCAGCTGGAGGGTTGCGGTAAGGAAATTGAGAAGTGTCCTTTAAGCTATTCAAAGCAACAGGAATACGGGAAGACAGAGGTAACATAGAAGTTTCTGGCAGGCAAACAACCAGCAAATGGGAAAGCAGGGTTAGAGGACAAAAAGCACAAGAACAGATATGAGATATGAGTCATGTGAGGGCTAATTACCTCCATAATGGCAACAACGA
Source organism: Oreochromis niloticus (assembly GCF_001858045.2). Lineage (NCBI taxonomy): Eukaryota > Metazoa > Chordata > Actinopteri > Cichliformes > Cichlidae > Oreochromis > Oreochromis niloticus. The sequence continues at coordinate 18,920,454 of NC_031967.2, forward strand.
TCTGGTGGAGAGTAGCGGCACAAGCCGGTCCTTAAACACCACGAGACAGTGAGATAATGGAGAAAAGGTGCCCGGGGAAAAAGTCCAAGAAAGCAACACTCTGACCAGCGAGGAAACGGCGGCCCACAACTCCACCTGAAGGACAGAGCGAGAAAGAGAGGAGAGAACCCCTGGCATGCCAGGACCAAAACACGTGCTTATGTAGGGTCAGTCGTTTTCTTTTTTTTTCCTTCTTTTTAAAAAAAATGTATTTGACAATCTGACACGCAACACAGGTCTCCAGCCAGAGCCAAACCACAGACATTGCAATTTATGGTGTTAAGCCACAGCAGTAGCCTCACTGCCCGAGATATCAGTTCCTGAGATTTCGGCTGATATCAGCACTACTTCCATTTGGAGCTGTGTTGCCTGCTGTGTGAGTGAAGCCTCAATGCCTACTTGTTGGAAGTGTTTTGGAAGTGTCTGTCTGATGCTCTTCAACTGACTTAGGGAAATTACTATAAGAAGAGCATTTTTGGCGTTACCTACAAAAAAACGACCAACAACAGTAATATGAAAAAACAGGTGAACACAGTACAAAATAATATAAATGTAACAGGTTATTTTTTAGTTAACACCACAGAAAAGAAAAAACAGGAATACACAATCTAACTTTTTAACTCCCAGCTTTAGGCCCTTTCCACCAGTGCTCTCCATTAAGCATATCGAGTGTAAGTTACAAGCTTTATATTATATTAGCTCTTTAAATTCAGAGGACTCTTTCACCTGATTCACTTTAAATGCACACTCTCTGTCAACTCAGTTAGCAATAGGCACTTCTTTCTTCCTCCCAAACAGGAGAAACAGCTTCTTAGCAGTGAGAGGTTCACAACATGAGAGAAGTTGTCGAGCTGCCTGCAGTCTCCTAAATGCCTCATACAGACATAGAGTATTTAAAATTGGGTCTAATTCTAACAGTTCTAATTATTCCTACTCCAAATTATGGAAACTTGAGACATAAATTATGTCTCAAACCTGCTTCTGTTATGTCCCAACTGGTCCAAGAGATTTGTGCTTCCTTCTTCTTGAACCAGGGATCTTTCACATTAGGCAAATTTGTTAACCACTACCCTGCAGAGCCACTCACAACACCATGGAGCCACTGTGAAATTAACCTGAAATATTCTGGATAATTTCAGAACCGATGGGTTGATTTGGAGATTTAAAGATTTGCTGTAATGGGTCATAAAGTGTCATGTTATAAAATATTACATTTTTTCTGTAGTTTTTTGTTTATTGTCACAAAATAATATAGTAGCTCTGAATATATAGTCAGTCCTCCCACGCCAGCTCCAAACTAGCAGGTAACACTGCAGCGACAACCAAACAGTAGACAATGAAGTTGACAGTAATAGTAAATAAAATTTGTCAAAGACCTGTAATAGATTTTGCTTCATAAATATAAGACTCCTCTGGTCTATGTGTCGTATTATCCCACTCAGATAAAAGAATAATAGAATCTATACTTTTAAAAATGATTTAGCAATAAAGAGTATAACCTGGAGGAGATATAGCAGCCATGGGAGAAATATAGCCTTAATAGGATTTACAGAGAAACATATTTTGAAAACAGTTCTTACAAATTCATTGACTTCTCGTAATGTGGTCTATTCTTTAGTTCATTCTGTTGCCCCAAGCTGTCACGTATTCGTTACTGACCCCCATTCTGGAGAAATAAAAACACCTACCTGCTGCTGAAGGTGACGAAATCTGCACTCATACTCTTTTTTTTTTTCTTCTACTGCCAGCAACACCCCTAAACCAATTTGATAAAATAATAATAAATAAATTAAAAATAAAATAAAACAGATAATCTGCACAAAAGTGACACTTATCGCTTATACTTATTTGGAAGTGTTTTTTAATTAGTATGTTTATGACTGAAGCATCTGTTGCCCCCATTCAGGGGTGACTCAGTGGTTACCTCAAGTACTCTTGTGGTGAAAGGTATTATATTTAGAAAAACCTCTCTCTTACTAATGCACCAATGTAGAATCACACAGAGCATTTTCCTCGGAACAATTGTAAATCGATATTGGATGCTATTTTAGTTTTGGAACTGCAGCCTGCTCTTATTTCCAGGGCATGAAATATAACCAATAGCAGTCATGGTCCGTGACATCTTTATGGCAATAGTGAGACAGATCCATCACTCCCAATCCTTTCCTTATTTATGGATGAGCATATTTATTAAACGTGCACGGTTAACCCAAACCACAAGACCCCCTCCCCAACCTAGCTGAAAAAGTTCTTACTCCATAGCAACCCCTCCAATGTAATGTGGATAATTATCTCAAGGCAAACAATACTGGTCGGTGCATCAACTGCCAACAGACATTTTTGTGTATATTTGAGACAGCAGCAGAATCAGACAGAACGGCAGGGTTTAACGCCCTGGGACGAGAGCATAATATTGTTTAATCATTCGGTTAAACGAAACCTTTACACGGCTTAATTAGAAAAAAGAAGTCTTCACCACTGACACTGTACACACAAAGCAAGCGCCCCTAACGTCTCACTATCTCGTCCACGAAACTGAGGAGACAGAAAGAAAGCGTGATAACCTGTTTAACGGGGCCATACATTTTCCTATCTCCCTACTTGCACACCTCACATGATAAAGCTGCGTATCACCGGGTGTGATCCTCCCACCCTAAAGTGGAAGAAAGCCATGTAGGTCTCCACAGTCCAACATGCTCACATCCTCTCCATCATGTCTTTGACACATGAACATATAATTGACTGCAAAGAGCGGACCATTTCTTTCACATGTATCTCTCAGCTTGACCTTCAGCGGTGATGGAGTGAAAACAGTCGAATGAAGATGAATGGTAAGAACCAGTGTGCCATGGGCGTGACTGGCTGGTTTAGTAAATGTCTGTGATCTGCTAATCCTTACTTGGGATTCATCATTTTCATTCTCTGGCATATTAATCAAAGTTATATGGGCTGAATTTGTCACACACAAGCGCAAATGCGTATGTTTTACATACTTATTATTAGTAGATTAAAAAAAGCACACTGTGAAAAGCGAAATATGTTAATTAGTTAATTATTCATTCTTACAAATGCATTTTTCTACAATATCTCATATTGCTATGCCATCAGTGTTGGAAATTAAAATAGATATTTTATTCAAAATGACATCTGTAGAATTTTTTTAAAATCTTGTATATATTTTGAATTAATGATAACCAGTGTAAACATAATAACACTTTAAATGAAATTCATTCATAAAACACAATTATTAAAAGAACACAGAGGTTTGAAGAAGCGCAAAAAACTAATGTGTCCTCAAAAGAGTCCCAATCACAACACCATAAAGTCAGTCTGAGACTATACGATGCAGCTGAAGAACCTTGGCAAGTTCTTTGAGGTTCTTAATCATCTGCCTTCCAAGAAACTTGAAGTATTGATTTTTTTTCAGTGCACTTTGACTGAAATGAGGTTTTTAAATTTTTTTAAAGAAAAATATGAAAGCCATTATTTTAGATGGCATCCTTTCTGCTTTAATTGCACAAGCGTTTTGCACATACTTCTATATATCCTTCTACATTCCTCCACTTTATATTGAAATACCTTCTGAGGTATCAAATACCTTTCTGGTAGTTTTATATGGATCACAGCCTAAGGGAAGGCCCCGTAAAATGTTTTGTACTTGAGCCTGTCGTAATCAGCAGCTGCCACTGTGTTAGTGCATTTGCATGCCCGTGCTGAAACCATGATGGCTGCCATATGGGAGCCATAAGTCCATTAGCGCATAAACAGTCTGCAAGGCTTACTTGGATAGGACACAGAACCAGACACCACCACCACACACACACTCACACACACACATGTAGAAATAGCTGAAAGTGCTTAAAAAACTTTTAGAGCTTTGTGATGCTGGTTAAAGGTTACGCTAAGCTGAAAGTTTATCTGTGACAAATTTGCGATTAACCATCAAATGAGGCTTTATTATAGAGAGACACTGCAATAGACCGTTGTAACGGGTCACTTCACCCACATTACAAAATGACAAATTTTTCTGCCTTGTCATGTTTTATCAAGAAGATAGTTCTGATTTACTCTGAAAACTCTGGAGCTTTGAAAAATGAGTTTGTAGCATTTTGTCCTCTGTCACTACACCATTAGACTTCAAGTGAGTGAAATTTCATTTGTTTCTTTAAGCGGCTTTTCAAGAAGGTAATTCGGTAAGCATAGGCACATGAAGGGTGAGCCATTTACTTGTTGTAAGTTAGATTGTGATTTTGTGGCACTGGCACAAAACTGCATAAATAAGCTAGGCCTCAGTCACACAGATGAGTCAATGGCCCTCTGCAAACTCTGGTTGCCTGGGAAAACTTCCTTGACTGGTGAAGGTTTCTGGCTGTTGCTGATTGAAATCAGTTGCAAAGAGGGTGCTGCGTCACGAGTAAAAGTTGTGCTTTGATGTTGCAACCAACCCTATTTTTAAAGACACAACTTTTTCCACTGTTTTGGAGATACTTGATATCTTCCAGCAACATGCTAACAACCAGAACAATCATACAGTACATTTCCATTGCACCTCTTTGCTTGCGGCTGCTAGCAACCTCCAGAAACCGTTAGGATCTTGGGGTTGGGGTATACTCATTTTTCTCTCTTAACAGTTGGTTGCCAGATGGTCACCAAGCAGTCTGAGGCCTTAGGTGCAATTGAAGGTTGCATCCATCCATTTCCTGCTTCCGCTTATTCAATTCAGGGTCATGGGAGGCCTGGAGCCTACCCCAGCTGCCATAGGTACAGTCTGGACAGGTTGGCAATCTGTCCCATAGCTAACACTTAGAGAGAGATAACTGTTCATGCTCATATTCACACCTACGGTCATTTTAGAATCACCAATTAACCAAATTAATCTTTGGACTGTGGGAGGAGGCTGGAGAGAGAGAACCCAAGCAGACACAGGGAGGAAATTTAAACACCACACAGAAAGGCTCCAGGCTGGACTCAAACCCAGGACTTTGTTCCTGATTGAATTTTGTGAATGGAATTAGCCGACATTACACTGTCCAAAGAATTTGTGCTTCACTTTTGATGAGGGCCTGTTTTAGTTTAGTCCCTGGAACTAATTAGGAGGTATTTGTGTCTCTGAAACGCGGCCGTGCAGATTATGAATGTAGCTTGATAACCAGTATGGATGACATCATGGCGGCTACGTCCATCTTACACACAGAGTTTGTGGTAAGCATATAAAGGCTCTCTCTATGACTCATACTCCCACATGACAGTTCTACAGTATATATATGTCTCGTCACCACTTTTCCACAGAGACAGTCATCTCGTTTGTGTGTGTGTCTGTTCACATATGTGTGACACATCTTCCAACAGGGATCGCTTGCTTGCTCCGATGTAATAAGGCCACCTTGAAATCCTGTGAGTGTTTGTGCTGTGTCCGCTCAGTTCCCACTCATGACACCCACACAAGGACAGCGACACAGGCGTGCGATTCAACCGCATGTAGCATGACTTTTTCGGTGTCATATAACACACACTGTGTCCGACCGCAGCTGTTGTCAAGCTGGACGGTGAACAAAGCTTGTGCTGTTTCATCGTCACTTACGACGCTCGGCGAGCCAATCGAGAGCGCCGGGGTCGAGTATTTCTATCTCTATTAGTTTGCTGCATTTGTTGATAGCACTGCATCGCGGCTGAATGTATGCCTGTCTGAGGAGTTAAGCCTGCCTGAACGCTGGAGAGCAGGCCAATTACATGGCCTGGATTAAATGGCAAATCCCAGCTATAATGAGATGCTATAATGGCCGCGGGGTATCCTAGCAACCGGCAGCACTCAGGTGGTTGTTTGTGCATAGTACGTAGCGCGGAAGATTGTTGTTGTTTTTGTTGTTTGTTATTGTGAGGCAAGTGCAGATACATAAATAGAGAAAATGGAGGGGGTGTAAAAATGTGTGTTGGGGACACAAAGAAGGGCTAGCAAGGGAGATGAATAGAAAGAAGTAAAGGAAAAAAACAGGAGAAAGCAAGAACAATACTGTGAAGTGGGTGAACTGACAGGCATGTGAAAAGGGATAGAGAGGAAAGGGAGACATGAAGGAAAGATGCAGTGCGAGTAAGAGAGAGGGAGGGAAAAAGAGCAAGACAGACAGAAATAAGAGAGACAGAGGAGAAAACAATAAGGGCTCTAGAAGGAATTAGGCAGCTTAGAGGGCATTATGTCAGTATACATAGGATTTAGTGTATAAGTCTGGATTATGGCCTTTTGCTTTGATAGAAAATGCCACCTTATAGGCAATGGAGCTGTGTTTTGTTCTTCGGATAGATATCAAAGAGGGCATCCTGCTGCTTTTTTGGAATGCACGGTCAGAAGGTGGGCACTCGATCCCTTTCGCTGGGGAATTCAGATGGGATTTGTAACACCAACCACTCCGTTTCTTACTGTGTGCGGCCAAATGGCCATGGTGCACAATGACGGGCAAAGCGGTGGGACAGACACTAATACAAATAATTGGGCACATATGCACAGAAAGCTAGGTAGCTCAGTTTAAAATGTATTCCATCGTTCTGCTTAGTTTCCCTTCATTTTAGATTACAACATTTTGAGCCGTAAAAAGGAAACGCAGATATGAGAAAGTGAACAATTAGAAAGCTGAGGGGCTGTGTTTTCCCTTTTTGCATTCACATTTTCTTTTGTCACGTTTCTCTCGGATTTTTCTCGCTTTCCAAGAAGAAATATTATCCTCCATTTAGCACACAGTGTGAATTTACCATTTCCCTGACAAGTAGCACGCTCATACATTTTCATGTTTACGTTATGCCCAGAGATGCTGTATCAAAAAATGTGTGCACACAGACATTCAAGAAGCTACACGCGCACACCGGTCGATCCATAAGAAAAAATTGTTTCGTCAATACACACCTACACATGTGCACACCCAAGAACCGCTACTATCCGCTTTCCAACCTGCACGTTTATTGTTAGCCGCATGAAGGATGTGATTGGTCCGAAACCCTACACAGTCCTCCTACACAGTAATGTGCTGTTTTGCACCATGAAGCTCTCTTTCAGGTGCCTCAATAAATAGGGCTATTGTGTGGAGTGCATTACCCAAAGGTTTTACTCGCATCTCAGTCTGAGGCTCGTCTCCTATTTGGTCCACTTTTCGCTGTTGAAGTCGAAAGGATTACAGGGTTAGGGTTGTGGTAGAAATCAGTGTAAAACACTGCAGGAGCAAAGTAGTGTTTATTTCTCTTTCCTTTTTGTAAAATGGGTTACAAAGTTCTAGCAAAAAAATGATTAATAGCACAAAACAGGAATGAATAAAGCAGCCAAAAACTAATTAAAGACCATGCTCAAGCTTTTGCATGTTTTAGCACATTAACTTCTAACTATGCACACTGTGCTGCTGCCATCTATTTTTCAAAGCACACTGCATTAATCTGATGGCATCTGTATGAGTCAGCTGCATGTCTGAATGAGCAGTCTGGACAACAGCTGTATAAAAATTGAGAAAGACTTTATTTTATTTTATTTTTTAGGTCAGACCTTGTAACATTTATTTATGATGAGTGGTTTGCACGACTTTTACCTTCATCCATGAGAAACATACTGTACCTATGACTTTACAGTATGTTTCTCATTCACTTATTGACACACACAGTAGTGCTGTTGGTATCGAGCTGATACCAAGTAATCTAGATCTAGACTTGACATGGACAAAATAATATTTTAACTCATCAATCTTGCACACTGCCATTACTTTAAAAGATTTGCCTGTGATGCATTTTATCTACATCTATAAGACTAATCTCGTTCCATCTCTGAACTTATATGTGCGAAGGGGTCTGAGTAAATATCACTTGCTGCAGGACTGTGCAGGACACGCACACAGATCATTCAGAAGTGTGAATGATTAGAGAGGGTTAAACGTACGAAACAATGGCAATGCTTTAAAAAGCCTTTTTCTCTTGAGGCAAAAAAAGTGCAGGTGCGATGGCTTTCTCCATCTCAGTTGTGGGTATGTCAGAATGAAGCCATGTGGAGCATTTCAGTAAGCGTGATCTATGTTTGAATGGCAGAATGCCTGCACTTTAACAGTCCGATGAAGCCAGCAATGTTATGTATCCCACGTCTGAAAAGTGCCTAAAAAGGGATTAGAGCTGCTTAAAAGATTTAGCTAGCTAATTCTGTGAAAATAATTTCCAGGGCCTAACACTTCAGAAAACAGTTTTTCTTGTTACTTTACCACTACAACTGCCAAAGGGGTCATTTGACCTCTTGGTGTTTTCAATATCATATTACTCTGCTAAAATAAAACCCCATCATCTCATGTTTCATGACTTTTCTTTATATGGGTCCATTCGTCCGATAGTCAATTTGTGGGAGATAAAATGAAAAACCACTTATTCCTGGAGTCATTCTGACCCCACAGAAATCAATGTAAAATGCAGTGGTCAACATTTGCACCATACCTGGTTGCCTAGCACACATATTCATATGTATATATATATATGTGTGTGTGTATGTGTGTGTGTATATATATATATATATATATAACATAATATGAACTTTTGCTAGCTATACTGATTGATAGATAACTACATTGGATAAAAGATGAATAAAGGCTAACAGGTCATGGATGAGATTAGGGCTGTGCCATATGACCAAGATCTCATACCCTGATATAAGACATTTCTCATCCCGATAATGATATATATCACAAAATAGTGCATTTTCTGTAAATTATGCGAATCTCGGGTGAAGTGTTTACGGCTGGGCGTTGTGTACCTGTAACTGAAACTGTATATTTTTAGATATAAGTTGTAATGGCCGCCATTTTCTTTGTGAGTATTTATTACATGGCGCGCAGCGGGGAAAAGCCTGTTCTAACGTTTGAGTCAAAGGTTTATTTTGAGCACCTGACGGCTCTTTTTTGCTTCTCATCTGTAAACTCTCTCCATACTCTTTCACGTGATTCTTGCATAGGTGGTAGAAGGAAAAAAAAAATGCCGTAAACGGTGTATTTTGCGACACCACAAAACAAACAATATAATATGAATCGATAGATGTTTTCATATTGTCATCCAATATATTTCGTCATATCGGAAAGTTCCAGATGGGATGTCGTGGCAGAGTGTGTGACTGGGACCAAGGAGAACCGGGTGGCTTCCTGGCTGTGCCGAGTATCGGTGAAACCATAGATTAACTGGGTCAGTCCTGCTTGTGGAGTATACTAATGCACAAATAAACAGTGACATTCAGAGCAGAGAAACTAAACTGTACAAGGTTCAGGCCTAAGGACCTTTTCTGTACAACAAGGACAGCAAGTGTTCCTGAGGCCATGCAGTGATGTCCATGACGAACCCGTTCCTGTTTTTAAAGGTACGGTGTGCAAAATGTCACCACTAGATGTCAGTAGACTGCAGATTGCAGTCAGCTCAATTCTGTTTTCTTTCTCCTCCTGATTCAATTGCATAACTCCAACTACAGTGGCCACTGTAGAACAAACACGTTTTAGTCACCCAAGAGAGCTCAAAAACATTAAATTTCGAGTGTACCCTATAACGATCATGGCCAGCTGGCATGTTTCTAATACTGTTTATACAAAAAACATTTTTGCCTATAATATATTTTAACATATTTGAATAATATCAAGAGTTAGCTATAAGTCAGGAATATAAAATGGATGAGTCAAGTAAACATTTTGTGATATTTTATGTTTTTTCCCCTGAGTCACCTCTGCTGTCCATCTGTAATGAGTGTACGCAGATAGCGAAGTGACGCTGGACCAGATCCACCTAGGAGTTTTTTGCCATCTGTGTAGGCTGTGAGTCCACTGTTTACCTCAGTTGTCGATGTTGGGTGAGAAACGTCCACGTCTGTTTTCTCTGGAGGAGGTTGTTAAACTTTGTGAAAGGAGTCTGACATGGAATGAGTAAAGCTGTCTTCTGAACGATGACAGTGACACTGAGGTGAATTGTTGAGGATATTGTGAATTTTTCTGTCAGTAAGCTCCCCTGTTTTTGCTGCTGTTAGATGCTGTTAGCTGCTGTTAGCTGGCCTTAGTGAAAGTGTCTTTGAAGTGCATCTAAGGTTGTTGGACTCAGGCCCAAAGAGCATGGGCTTGCAATATTGGATAAAACAGAAACAAGTTTCTCCAGATTTTATTAATTAATATTTTGATGTTTTCTGTGTTTTGTCGTTAAAAAAATACATTTTTATGAGATTTGCAAATCATTGCATTCTATTTTTATTTGCATTTTACAGCATCAGAACTTTTTCAGAGGTAAGTTTGCAAATATTTAGCAAAACTAATAAAACCCCTAAACTTTTATCTTAAAAAAAGATATAAATTAGTGCTCATTGACATAAATGATTCACTGGTCATTTAAAACTGTCATTATTACAATCTTTGTTTCGGTTGTCCTGCTGTGGTTTGATCATTGCAGCGCTTGTTTTTCTGTATACTGTCATACTGAGTTTCCCCTCGTTTCAGTCGTTTTATGCTTTTCAGGGCAGATGAAATTCGTATACAGGAATGGCTAAACATCTCCTTTTTCCCTTGAATAGCTAACCTCAGTTTGCCACTTCTTTATTTTTATCTCAGTTCTTTTTGCCACTCGGAAGAGAGTAGGAGCAAGGAAGTTGAAACTGTCTGAACTCCCTAAACGAAATGAAAGTTATAAGGGTGATGTTACCCTGAACAAGTCACCCCATCATGGCATGACTCACATTTACACAGCCCCTGAAGGCATAAGAGCTCTGATGTCTCCCTCTCTGTGTTTCTGTCTGTGCCTCACTCTGTCTTTCTCAGCACTGTATCTCGATGTCAAATAGAGTCAGTGCCCACACCACAGGCCTGAGGGAACAGAGAGACAAGTCTGCATGAGTCTCTTCTCTTCATCTTTCCCTTGACTTTTCTCCCCCTTTTTCACGAATACAATGGGCAAATATCCACATTTTAGATAGTTATTTTCAATAATTAATTCCTTTCCTGCCAAGAGAAACCTTCAGAAAAGAAATATATATATCGACTGAAAATATTCAAGAAAGAGAAAACAGACTTTTAATTAAACCATTTTTCTCCCATGATGGGCATTTATACCCAATATTCTTTGCTATTCATTTCCACGAAGCACAGCATGCTACACGTTCACCATTGTTAACTACTGCTCGCTTGTTTATTAATGTGCATTACAATCGACACTGGCAGCACTATTTTCGGATATGATGAACACAGATTGTTTAATCAATATGAATGGTTTTCGCAAGCTATCTTTGGGCTTTTCTTTTTTTTTTCCCCGGGAAATCAAAGCGTGAACGACAGCGAGTAGAAGAGAAACGTGGAAGATTTGTTAGGAAACAAAGGAGGCTGGGAGTAAGGAGAGGGAAGGGCAAGAAAAATAGATGAGGGGACAATTAGGAACAGCAAGTGTTAGAAGCGGTCCAGACACAGATTGAGAGTGGCAAAGGAGTGAGAAAGAAAGAGTCTAAGAGTCTCTTATGATTTATACGGTTATTATCTTTTGCACTTGTGGGTGTGAATTGAGCTTGTCATGCATGCACCCTGCCAGGTCTCCTCTCCTTGTGGTTGGGGAACAGGGCCAGTCCCTGGGGCCCAAAGTTTGGCATTAGCATTCAGTACGGTAATGGGCCCCCATTTGCTGCTTGTCACCATAAGATAGGTGGCTTCGTCCTCGCCAGAGTCCCTCCAGCTGAGTGGGGTCCCGTGTTCCTGTTGTGCTCAATGACCCCTCTCACTCTGTCTGTCGATTTCCTCTCCCTCTTTCTTGGCCGTGCTCTCTCTCCTCTCCTTATTTCATCAGCTTTTCTGTCTTCGAGCAGAACGGCACTAAGAAAAAAAAAAGAATCAGCAGACTACAGAAGCCACATCCCATCTGAAAAGGTTCATCTAGTTATTTTTTTACCATTAAGCAGACAATTCTTCTGAAAATGAATGAAGGCTGAAAGCTGTCGTGCTGTCGACAAAGTCCGGTCCCCCCACCCCCTCCTTCCTCGGTCTAATCTCTCCTGGTCCGATGAGTGCAGTTATTTTCCGGTTTCATGTGGTCGTATTAGGGTTCATGATAGAACAGATGCCGGTGTGTACGCAGGCTAATGAGGTAGCAGAGTAGGGTTCAGAGTTCACCCCTACTCTCCACCGTGGAGACCTGAGTTTGTTTGGAGCAGTGCCCTCACTGCTGCGTTGCCCTGAGCAGAGGAGACAGAAGATCAGTAAGGTCTTGATCGTACTACAGCAGAGAATATTAATTGGAATTTAGCGGTGAAACATTTCTTTTTCTTCTGATGCTGTGAAAGATTTAAGAGGTAAAATGGGGGTTTGAGCACGGCCTGGAAATGCTTACTACAAAAATAACGAGCACGCATCGCTAATGGAGGAAAAAAATACCACAAATATCTGCATCAGCATCAGTTATCTTTGCCTTTCGTTCAACAACAAAGGCAGGGAGTTGTTTCATCATCCTTTTTTAACATATTGAGAATTAAGAGCAAATTTCATTATGTGAAATCCAGCGAACATTGGGAGATCAATGAATCATCAATTTTGCATGGCTGTTCATTAGAGCACGCTCCGTAATGGCTCGCCAGCTGTTCTGTGAAAGCCAGATCCCTCATAGATGGCGGAGTCAGTGCATTTTCTGACGTGTCGCGTTCACTTTTTTCAAATTAGGGCCTCGCTTGTTCAAATACACCCATCATCCATAACAATGAAACTTACACAACAGTGTGGAAGTACGTCTATCGGGAGGGGGGGATACAGCGATACAGGGCCTTTGGTGGAGGTGTACGGTGGTAGTATGGCAGCAGGAATGGCAGTGGATCCATCAAGTCCTGTGGGTTGCAGTTTGGGGCCTCTGTAGATGACATTTGGATGCATTCTGTAAATATTTGATCTGATGGGGACCTTGAGAGTTTGAAGATCAGCGCATCACCTTGAGCTCAAGTTGTTCTCAAGCAGGTAGGGAGGCACTGTCTGCTGATTAAGGCTGCTGCCGTTATGAAGTGCTAAGATGGTGGAAGGATGGGGGAATGGGGTTGTTAACAATCTTTAGGTGGGTGCTACTTGTCAACCCAAGGTTTCCTAGCAGAGACTTGCATTGTAATGAAATCATCAACATTAAACAGACGACACATTACGTGGTTTTAAAGTTCTGTCTAATCAGAACGGTGCAGACGAACATCGTATGCGTCACAAGTTCTTTTCTGTCATCTGTTTGCTTATTTATGCACATTCTCTTTTTGCAACTTGCGACTGCAAGTGGGTCACGCAGGAGAAAAGAGATGGAAACATCAAAGGTTATGGCGCCTTGTGATGGCCGACATTACCGAGTTTAAAGATTAGCTGCTGATTGATGCACTGGCTGCTTTGTGAAGGTGAGAGGAGCTACTGCCTGGGATCCGTCGGAGCGTAATACCAGGCGACAGCCAGCCTGGTGTTTGTAGCGCAAGCCAAGAGGGATTATGGGTAGTAGGCTTTAATATCTGATTTTAATTAGCAGTTTAACACAGTGATCACGCCTCATTAGGGAACTGGGGATGCTGAGAATGTGCATGAGTATGCCAGAGAGTACCAAGAAAGAGGAGAGTAGAGGAAAGAATATAAATGCTTAAATGGCAGGTTTGTTTGTTGAGAAGGAGTTCAGACAAACTTCCATCGGCTAATAATGGAATGTGACATTGTTTTCACAATAATATACCGACTTCACAGGACGATACAAAAAACTGCTGTGATTCGCACTATAATCCCAGCACCATATATTTGATCATTTACTGCTCCACCGTCCTCGGCAGGCCGCCAGGATTCATCCGTTTGTGGGGGAATTCCCCCCCAGCCTTGCCCCGGCATGTCACTTAAGGATTTAGGGTGAGTGTATCAAATCTGTGAATAGTTCTCTCTAGCAGAGGATAAAAAGATTAAGGCATTTTAACCCCTGGGAAACCAATGCCCTTTTACTCTCTTCATCCAGGAATTAGTCTGGCTTCTCCAATTGTGTCCATTTCCTGGTGTTGATAGTGCAGCGAGGTGGTGGGACACTCAGCAGAGCAGCCAGCGGGCTTGGCTCTGTACCAGAATGCTCTACGGCTGCATGAAAGCAGGGCCCTCAGTCTCGGTAATCTTACAATGGAGGGGTTGAAAAGCTCCAGCGGTCAGCTGGTAACACACCACTGCTCTTTTTCTCTCCTCCCAGTGCTCCTTTTCTTCATCCCCGTCGCACTCATCGACTCACTCCAAGTCCCCCCTTCTCTGTGTCTCTCCCCCGTTCCTATCGCCGTCCCCACCGTGCCACTGGTTGTCTATATATAGTGAGATGGATTCAATCCACTTTCAATCCCCTGGCCTTAGTTCAGGGGCTACGCTCATTTTGTCGGAGGCAGTTTTGACCACCTCTCTAGCCCCTTGTATTGCTCTCTACCTTTCTTCCTCACATTTCACTGGATTTGAAAAGGAGCAATATAATGTGCTATGTGTAAATATATATATATATATATATATATATATATATATATATATATATATATGTAGCAACAGAATGTTTTCAGTATGCACAGAAGTGCAGTAAAACAAAAAGCAGCAAAATAATGCACAATCTCGCCTAATTCCTTTGCTTTGTATATGTGTGTGTGTGTTTTGATCATCTAGAACGAATGCCTAAATTCACGCAAGATGTTCATGAAAATCCCTCGTAATGCCACTTAAACAAAGCAAGCAGAAAAGCTTTTGCTCTGCACTTAATAAGCATTAGCAAATTGTACAGGCATTGCGACTGTGTAAAAGAGAAACATTAAAGTATACTTTAAGAACGCCATGTAAAAGTAAAACATGCTAATACTCCAAAGAGTCCATTAAGCCAGGGGATACATCGGAATTAGGGCCAAGATTATAGAGAAAATAGTTTGTCTGCGTATGAACTCAAAGTAATGACTGGCGACAAGAGGATAAGATCCATTGCACCAGATGTTGCTCATCTCTCATAACATGTTTGTGTCACTCAGACTCTCTCCCTAATGCCTTCATCTGATACCCACATATCCGTTGTTCTGCCTCTTTAAAGGCCCTCTGGTGTCTTCCAGATATAGACCAGCTCTATCACAATGATCATTTGGATGGGTGTGATGGATATCTGTCTACTCTGGTCTCACGCAGAGATCCGAGTCCCAAATGAAATGAGCCGTGATATTTCATTCCCCCATTTCGTGAATCAAACTGAAATTGATTAGAGGGTACACGTAGAAGTATTTTCCACGTGGATGCTCCTCCACCCACGATCCCACCGTTACGTTTGTGAGGAAATTTCCCTTTCTTTCCCCCTGCGTCGTCCCGTCCTCGAACGCGGCTCGTTTGGGAGTGAGTTTCTTCAAATCAAAAGTGCGAGTCCTTCCAACTTTCACTGCTGGCCTGCAGAGCCTAAGTCAAGAGGTGCTGAGAGTCTGGCTGTCTTTTCTTTGCCTCATTGAGCTTGCCTTTTAACACCACCATAATTAGTTTTTACCCAGCCTCCAGCCCTGGGTGTCTGGTTTTGTGGGCCGTGTCTCTCAAAGAATCGAACCTGTCTGGCAAACAGAAACAAAGTGCCCCGTGCAACTCCACTCGTTTGTACGCCTCCCTGCCAGATTGCTTATTGAACAGCGGGCGTGACAGCTTAAGGGGCTGGAGGGGGCCGGAGAGGTAGCCGGGCAAATTCACGCCGAGCACAATGTTGCAGGACACCTCTAATTTTTTCATCATTTAAGTTGCCCCGTAATTAATCTGCCTGTACATTTAATTAAAAAGAAAAGTTAAGGGTGTAATCGAAAGCAATGCCTGCCTTGTGAGCCGACCCGGAGAACAATGTGAGTGGTAATGCATTGTGGCAGCAGGGATACATCACGTTAGTTAATCTGAAGTTGACCTCGGAGCAGCTTGAAGAAAGGGAGAAAACAGACACTATACCGCGCCAGATCTCTGAGCGGCACAGACAGACCCGCCGTTTATTTCATCTAAATATATTTGAAAAGCAGAATGAATGTGACAGTTCAGATTGGTTACTGTAATCCCTTTAATAGCCTTTCTGGTGCTTTGCTTAATTATTTTTTCCCTCTATTCCTGCACACAATCACATGACAAACATGCTACTAATTCATTAAAGGCCTAAAGGCTCGTTTGTTTTTGTATCAAAATCCAACATCTCGGGGTAAAGATGACTCACAGCGGCTCGCGCTCCGTCCGCGATTAGAAGAGGACAGATGCACTCTGCTGCACAGATCACTTCTTTCTCGGCCCGCGTTATTTCTCGCCCTCCAACATAAATGAATAATGGAAGAAGGGCCGAGCGACGCGCAGTCAGCTCGATTGCTAATGGCACGTCGTGCTTGACTCTGGCATGCCGCCATACTCCGCCAGACAACATCTGTGACATGTGTGCGCAAGGAAGGGGAAACAAAGCAATTTCAGAATTCATTTGAGCCCAGTCAGTCAGTGATGGTCCAGTGACAATGTTCTGTGCTTGGTGGGGGGAAAAAAAAGCGCTGTGGGTAAATGAGAGTGAAATAACAACAAGTGGCAGGCAACACAAATAACACAGGACTGATTTTACTGTGCTGGTAAGCCAAAGCTTGGCTGGTGATATGTCACACACTGTGGCATGTATTTTATGAGTGTTTATGGTGCGGATTTAAATACTCTATACACGTGTAAATACTAGTTTGTTTTGTTTTTGTTATCTGATAAAATAGAAGTGGTATCTGGAAAGACATGAACTATTTATTTAATCTTTTATCTAAGTGATGGCAGCATTATATTTAAACTAACAATAAGGTTCTCCGGCTAAACTACCATATTGATTTTTGATTTGTTCCTACAGCCTAAAACAATGAACGCTGCTCTAAAGCAACATATAGCAGTGTTTCGGGGTAGGGAGATTGCCCTTTTTTTGACGTTTGACAAAAAGATTCGACTTTGAGTTTTGTCTGGGAATAATTATAATTTAAAACTTTCAGTTGTTGGTTAAACCAGGGGTGGGCAACTCCAGGCCTCGAGGGCTGGTGTGCTGCAGGTTTTAGATATCACCCTAGGTCAACACACCTGAATCACATGATTAGTTCATTCCCAGGCCTCTGGAGAACTTCAGGACATGTTGAGGAGCTAATTTAGCCATTTAAATCAGCTGTGTTGGATCAAGGATACATCTAAAACCTGCAGGACACCGGCCCTCGAGGCCTGGAGTTGCCCACCCCTGGGTTAAACCAACATTACATGGTTATCTTCAGGCACAAAAACAACTCAGTGAGGGTAAGGAAAGCTTATTGTTTGGGTTACAACATACTCTTTAACTATATTAAACACATTTTATCATCACATCTTTGCCAAACTGGCCAGTTCTTTAGGCACACAGCAACTTGATGAATGTAGACATGTAGACATCGTTAAGACGACCTAAAAACTGAGTTCAACCTCAGTTTTTACATTAAGGAAAAAATGTGATTTAGTGACATCATTGAGGAGAATGACCAGACTGCTTTGAGCTGATAGGAAGGCAACAGCAACTCAAATACAACCAAAGTGTGCAGAAGAGCATCTCTGAATGTACAGCATGCCAAACTGGAAGCAGATGCAGTGCAGCAGGAGCTACAAATCACACAGGCTCACCAAACCTGGAAAACGTGGCTTTGTCTGATGTTTCTGCTGCTGCATTTTGTTGGTAGGGTCAGAATTATGATGTAAATGAAAGCTTTGATTCTTCCTGTCTTTGGGCCGCTTAGTACCAACTGAGCATTGTTTAAACATCGCTATATGCCACCACAACATTTAGCATTAAACCCTACGGCCATTGTTGATGACCGTGTCCATCCTTTTAAGACCACAGTGTTCCAGTCTTCTTATGGCTGCTTCCCACAGGATAACACACTATGTCACAAACCTCAAATAATCTCAAACTGTTTTCTTGAACATGAAATTGCACTCAAATGACTTCCACTGTTAGCATATCTCAATCCCATAATTCATCGTTTGGATGCGGTGGTTTCACATTTTGGATGTGCAGCCGACAAATCTGCACCAACTGTGTGATGCTGTCACGTCAATATGAACCAAAAATTCGGAGGATTGCGGCACGTCCATACTGCACTGACTTTTGTTTCAGTGTCAAGTCATCTTCTGGCCCATTCTACATTTAAAGATGTCTGAAACATTTTCAAAAGATAATAAATTAAATGCTCGACAGCAGTTATCATTATTACCCAGCACCCAATCGTGGCTCTCATCTTGACTTTCTATGTGCGTCTGTTAACTAAGGGGCCAATTTTCCAAACAACTACTTTATTTGCAGTAGATTTGCACTGTTTTGTTGTGCTTTATTTTTAAACCCATCTCCTGTATATTATTAAACAAAAGATTATTTTAGTGTAAAGGGCTGTAAAAAACAAAAAAAGTAGGCCAATTTGTTTTCTATTTCCCCCGAATTACTAGTTAGACTTTTTTTTCTTCCATTGCAGGATTATGACCCATTCCAACATGGAGAGTTGGTATAGCAGTGCTCTCACATCTTATTATCTCCTGTGATTGTTAGAAATTTAACAAATCCAGAAATGCCCAGAGAATACCTCAGTGTTGCAGCTATGAAACACTTCACTTCTTGGGTTCCTCAGATGGCCCCTGGAGAGGTAACGGTGATCTGTGACCTTAAGTTCTAGGTGCTCTTTGTTGAGTGACAACAAACACCTGTCCTTTGTCTCAATCTATTGAGCTATGTAGGTTGAGCCTATGTAAGTGGCCTCTTGCTCAGATCATGTTCTTGTCTTTTCAACCTCTTTTCTTCTCATCAGTCACACAGAAACTAACCTTGTAATCTGTCTTTTGTTAATGAATAGACTTTATTTCCTTAGCTTGCCATCTTTTAAGACAGGCGTAACATGAGTTAATATGTCCTGATGTGAACCATCCATAAAGTAATGAGCATAACCCCGTGCCCCCTCAAATTTATAAGCCTTTTCTAACTCCAACTTTTTTTAATTGCACCCATAGTGAACTGAAAACGACTTAATGCACCTGGAAGGAATCATGGCAACAGGTGAAAATTGATAGCTGCGCTCCAAAATCCAATTCAGATGACGAGCCAATGAAAACTCAATGAATTAGCACCCAGAAAAATCAAATAAAACAATCCCGGGCATTCTAATGGCCTGGCAATTACTGTAACTCCCACATTCATACAAACAGCCCCAGCACAAGCCATGAGTCATTAAGATCAATTTTAAAGGCTGAGCACTTGCACAGAGGTGGGGTTAGGGAAGGCTTTGTTTACCTGCACTTCCCTTGCAGGGCTGTTAAGAGGATTGACTGGGAAATTAGAATGTTTGCAGAAGTGCTGCTTCATCCACAGAAAATAAAGTAAGACAAACAAATATGTCATTTTGTTGTCCTTTGCTTATGCACAACTTGATTGGTACGTAAAGGCACGCGGCAAGATCGTCGTCCACCTGCATCCTGCAGATGCGTTTGCCTCACTGTTAGAAAGGATCCTTCACATGTTTTATGCATATACACATTTATGTTCTGTGTATGTGTCAAAGGCCTTTCAGTGTTCTTTATCATGCCCTCCATCCTGACACCACTCTCCTCTGTAGAGAAATATTGTGTCTTTATTTACCATTGTTTAATCAAGATGGTGGGCAGGTCGAGTTTAATTAACCCGGGCTGGCGATAAATGTAAATGCCAAATGTCTGCCAGTGCTACAGCATAAAGCTTTTACGATGTAGAGCCCTTTTCTCTGAGGGGTATAAAGCAGCTTCGTGCTGACCCGTTAATTCTGGAGTAGCCCAAGGTTGGTAATGAATACTGTTATGAGACAAGGAAAGCAGCTGGAATTTTACATATATGAGGGATATAATTCTCAGTTAGATTTCACAAATAAGATCTTACAACACAGTTCTAATTTGGCTCAGTCAAAGGAATCGTTATAAACAGACAGAGGTTGCATTTAAATTCACTCTTGCATATGATTTAAGGGGAGATTGTTGCTAGGAGTTAAACAATAAGCCCGGATACATCAGGATTCGACAAGGCAAAACTTTTAGGGAAAAGGCAGTTGTAATGAAATCTTTAACTATAAGAGTTTAGTAAACCATATAATTCACATTAACACTGTTCTGCATAAACTTAGGTTGTGATTAACATTAATACAGATATTAGGAAATGGACACAAATTTTAAGCTAGTACATGCCCATGCTACTGCACTGTTTGACCTGTTCATGATGTTAGCAAAGTTAGCATACATAGAGAAGTACAAAAAACAAAATACAAATAAATAGTGGTGGTAGATGTTGTTTGTATGCAAAAACTGAGTCTTTTTAGCCCATTGTTGTGTGGTTGTTAGAAACGATTAAAGTTATTTTGGTCTGTTTAAAGGTGGCTGCCAGGCAATGTGATAATGCTAAATGCTAATGATGCTAAAACAAAAGGTGATTTCAGGCCATTCCTACGCAACATGGTGATGTCACAACATCTGGTACACATAAGAACCTTCAGATACCTAAAATGTTCCTGTGCAGCAAATTTGGTTGCTCAGCTCCTGATGGTCCAGGAGGAGTGTGCGGACAAAGGGCCACACACTGGACCTTGTTTTCTCCCTGGGTTTAAATATACATGATGTATGTGTGGAGGATGTCCATGTGAGTGACCATAGCTGCATATTCTTTAATTTGTCATTTTACGTGGATCCTTCACCTCCTAAACTGATGATCCAAAGGCGGATTATAAACCAGGATGCTGCTGGAAGGTTCTCTGCCATGTTTGACCCTCGCATGGCTCAAAATGATATGGATTCACTTATTTTGTCTTTTAACAATCAATGTAAATCTATTTTAGATACGGTGGCACCTCTGAAACTAACTGTTGTCCATTCTTCAAATTTCTGTCCTTGGATAAATGAAAATATTCGAAATTTTAGGAGATATTGTCGCAAATTAGAACGTTTATGGAAGGCTTCCAAGCTTGAGGTCCATAGGGTACATCTCAAGGAATCAATTTTCTTACTTAATGACATGATAAAAAATGCCAGAACCGAATATTTTGCTAATCTAATAGCTTCAAAAAAGAAAAATCCCAGAGTATTGTTTGATACAATTAAGAACATTGTCTCTCCTGATGTTCCTCATGTACCAGTCTATACTAGATCTGATTGTAATGAGTTTTTAAACCATTTTGTTAATAAGGTCGCTGCCATCAGGTCTAATATTTCTCCATCATCCTCCCAGTATCACACTGACACCTTGCTTACCTCTGACACCTGGTCCTCTTTTACTCCTGTTACCTTACAGGACATCAGTGCTCTGCTTGGTCAGATGAAACTGACTTCAAGCCACTTTGATGTACTTCCTCCATCATTTTTCATTAGTGTGTTTGACTCTATTGGCCCCTGTATTCTGGAAATAATTAATACTTCTCTTTATACTGGCTCAGTTCCCAGCTATTTTAAACAAGCTATTGTTGAACCAATATTAAAGAAATCAAATTTGGACCCATCTCTTCCAAGCAGTTACAGGCCAATATCAAAATTACCATTGGTGTCAAAGATCTTGGAAAAAACAGTTGCAGAACAACTTAACAACTTTTTGGAGAAGAACAATGTTCTGGACATTTTCCAGTCTGGTTTCCGCAAATTGCACTCCACTGAAACCGCTTTGCTTAAAGTATCTAGTGACATTTTGATGGCAGCAGACTCTGGAGAGTACACCGTTCTGGTTCTGTTGGATCTCAGCTCTGCTTTTGATACTGTTGATCACAGCATCATGATAAATAGGCTGAAGGATTTGTTCGGGATTACTGGTGTTGTTTTGAAATGGTTTATGTCGTATCTGTCTGAGAGATCCTTTACTGTCTGTATCAATCATGTGTTGTCTGAAACGTCAGTTCTGCCTTCTGGGGTACCTCAAGGATCTGTTTTAGGTCCTATTCTCTTTTTGCTGTATATACTCCCTCTAGGCCAAATTATCAAACGTTACAGTAATATTTCTTATCATCTCTATGCTGATGACATTCAGTTATACTGTTCTTTCAAAGCTTCTGAGTTTTATAAATTGTCTTGTTTAAATAATTGTCTGTCAGAAATCAAACAATGGTTAAATGACAATTTCCTCCAGTTAAATGCAGATAAAACAGAAACTTTGATTATTGCACCTGATCACATGCTCTCAGAAATTCAGCAGCATATCAGTTTTTTAGACCCTTCATTTCAGTCGAGTCTCAGAAACTTAGGTGTTATATTTGACAGTTCAATGTCTCTTGAGAAACACTCTAAACAACTTGTCCGGAACTGTTTTTATCATTTAAGAAACATTTCTAAACTCAGACTACTGGCGTCAAAGGCAGAACTTGAGATGATTATTCATGCTTTTATCTCTTCTCGTTTGGATTATTGTAACGGTCTTTTTACGTGTCTCAACAAATCAGCTCTGGATCGCCTTCAGTCTGTACAGAATGCAGCGGCAAGACTTTTAACTGGTACAAACAAGAGGTCTCACATTACTCCAGTTTTGGCTTCTCTTCATTGGTTGCCAGTAAATTTTAGGGTTCATTTTAAAATTTTAGTTGTAACTTTTAGAGCTCTGCACGGTGAAGCTCCCCAGTATATCTCTGACCTGTTGAAACCTCATGCTTCATCCCGAGCACTTAGGTCTTCAGGTCAGAGGCTACTGGTGGTCCCACGTACTAGGTTTAAAACACGTGGGGATCGGGCTTTTCAGGCACTGGCACCTAGGCTGTGGAACTCCCTGCCGTTGTCTTTACGCTGTCTAGACTCTACTGACTCCTTTAAAAAGCAGCTGAAGACATTTTTATACAAACGGGCTTTTAATTAATTTTAACTTGTATGTCTGATCTTATTGTGAAGCACTTTGTGATTTTTATCTGTGAAATGTGCTATATAAATAAATTTTACTTACTTACTTACAAAGAAACAAACACAAAGACAGAAATTTTGTGTAGTACAGGAAGGTTTTGGAAGTGGTGACCAGTGTTTGAGTTGTTATTAGAAAAACAATAATGTATCATTTGTTACTATTTTTTTTTTTTAGTAATCTAGTAATAATTACCGCACGTGTTTGATGTTTGTTTTTCTTCCTATCTGCCCATTGTGCAGACAAGTGAAGAACTTTTGTAACACAAGTAACAACTTAACTGTAACTGCAATGTGATAATGGAATTCAGTACACTGTTGAGTTACAGTAAATTACAGCATTACCAAAGATTATAGTAGCATGTTACTTTGTAGTCCACTATACCCAACCTCAGACCTCAGCTGTGTTGCATAGATTAATTTTATTTGAACTTGACCTTAAAAGTTAGCCCTGAACTAACTTAAAATAGTCACTATGCTAACCAATCTTCAAAACAGATGAGGAAATAAACTGCTCTATCCATTCTCTGTTGAAAATCTGCATTGACACTGTAGATCTGATTTCATGTGTATTTAAACCCTGTACTACAAATAATTTTTACATATCAAAATCATGTCAAATAAGATAAATATCTGACAAAGGCTATTTGTCACATGAAGGAGCTATAGTCCTAAACTTCCAGTATGTTTTTTTCTTCATGTCCTCTTGTTATGTCCACTGCTGTCATACTCCATCAGCCAAAAACTGACTGGCTGTGTAGTTACAGTACTCGGAGCCCGCTATCAGTGAAAAGTGCCAGATGTGTTTCACAGTGTGATCAACCCACAAGACATGTCTGGGCTGCAAGACTGATGTTTATCACAGCTGGCAGTTTGTGGCTGGAACACTGACAGGGTTAGGGGTTCATTTCCCACTAACACCAGCATCCAGTATACTGTAAGGTACTTTAGTCAGCAAAGAGGGAGAGAGAGCGACAGACAGAGAGAGAGAGAGTAGCACAGCATTTAGTGATCCCCTTTGTTCATTTCCACAGGCTTTTTAGAAATTTTAAATATATTTTGACAATCTGACCATCATTTTTCTGGTGCACAATAGGTGTGCAGTTGTTCTATGAAAAGATTTAGTAGAGGTTGATCTTTTATTTTTTTCCTACCTAATTACACAGATCATTAATAATTATTAGGCTAATAATTTTCATCCTGTGCCATCTGCCTGCTTTACAATGAAAATAAAGCAATGCATCTGAAAGAGCGTCAAAAATACATGTCCTCGTCTCTTTCAGTTCTCTTAGCGTAGAAATGAACAAAATTGTTTTTTTACTCAGATAAAATATAAAAGAAATATGTCTCATTTATTTCAGGTGGTTTACGCTACCAACTTACTCTGAGGCATGAGGTGGCACTGGGTTATGTAGGTGTGGGAAACTGGGGTCGTGCTTGACTTGCTTTCCAACACAGCCATGAGCACGCACGTTAGCCAAATCTCTTGTTCACTTCATCGCTCGCTCATATATTCGCTCCACCCCTCGCACACTTACTGACTGCCACCCAGACTTCCAAGTGCATGGTGCCGCATGGTGCGAAAGCAGAAGAAAATTGCAGATTCCCACTGTTCTCATTATGCAAGCCCTCACACATCTTGACCCCCTGCGAGGAGCCACGGCCCTGGCAGTCCCCCCGTGATTCCAGCAGACAATACTGACTAACCCTGACCATCGCAGTCTGAGATGCTGGCACTTCCTAGGTGGGCGAGGGGGGTGTCCAAAGTACATACAAAGTTGGATCTGAGCTTTTGCAGTAAAGTTAAAAATAAAAAATGACAAAATAAAAAAAATGCACAAATGTGAAGGAGAAAAACATGTATTAAGTGCTGCATTCACGGAGAGTGATAGAGCTCATTTCCCCTTGCGCCCTTTGACAGAGGCTTGATAAATTCCTTTTTTTTGACACTGGTATAATCCATTAACATCTGACTGCTTCATTTCTGTAATTGAATATCATTCTACTTCACTTTTGAAAACCATGAAGTGGGCTGCAAAACAAACACTTGAAAAATGCTGTGAGGGGTTCAAGATGGTCGGCATAACAGGAACAATTAATTAGTGGAAAGGTGTCATCGATTCCATTCTGCACTCGACGGGTATTGTGTTTTATTCATTATGTTAATAGAAATGTCTAATGCATGCCGGACACAAATGTTTGCAAAGGAAAGGGAAAAAAAATCCCCGTAAAAGCATCTCGCCATAGCGTATCACAAGTTTATCTATTATTCATGTAATCACTTTTAGCGTAAGCACTATTTACTTGCTTTGAATATGTTGTTTAAGTATTTCACTTAAGAGCCCATTAAAACTAATCTGTAATTTGCAATGTGCAACCCTGTCACAATAAAAGCATAAAAAATGTTTTAAAAAATCTTGCAAAGGGTGTAAATAGGTGAGAATGTTTGGTTTAAGTATCATGCTGTTTCATATTTTATCACTGCATCCTCTCAGCTGCCACTTTTAAAGCAGCTTAACGACTCTTGGGGCTATTTTCACACCCACACACGCTGCTGTACCTAAAATCAGTTTGGGGACTTTCAGGCAGTTAACTTACCTGAGGCTATTGGAGCTATTTTTACTTGCCAAGTGCTTGCAACTGCGAGACAGTCTCATCTCCAGTTTTTCTTTTCCGGATGCCTCGCTGGTGCTGCTATTTGATCAAGGCTTTGTCCGTCAGATTTTATTGGTTTATACTGATGCAATGGGAATGAATGAGAAACAGGCCTGTGAAAAGGTCAGGAGTCAAATGATAAAATATGAATATCTCTCTCCTCTGTTTGCTAGAATGATATTACGTGATATTTGGAATGTTTTTTGAATAATTCATGGATGACTGGTGCCAGTCAAGTAGATGGTCCCCATAACAGCTTACTGTCAAAATGTTAAGTTCTTCAAGCAAAACAACCATCTGAAAAGCACACACTTTCTGTTACTGCTGAGTATTAATGTGGTAATGGCGGGGTAATAAAGAAGAAATGAGGAGGTAACAACATGGAGATTGGAAGTTGTTACCACTCAATTCCCAAATTTAAACTGTAATATCTGCAGAAAAGTGGTTAATGAACTGTAAAAGTGTCAGCAACATCATAATAATAAGGTAATACTAGCCTACACTTCGCCACATTAAGACAGTTTTACATTATCATGATGGTAATAGTAGGATGTGGATTGGAGTGTGTTTACAGAGCAACCACATCTTGAAATTTCCTGTCAATAAATATTTTGTGAATTGTGATTTAAAGAGTTTGACCATCATTTAGTTGCACACATTTACTTCCCAGTGCTGTAATATGAAATAACCTTAATAACCATGCCAGATTCACAATTATTTATGACATTCGCTTTTAGCAAATACAGATGTTTCTTTGTCTTATTCTAGGTCATTTAACATGGGGAATATTAATATGACATTTAGGAGAAAAGTGCAGTTTTGCATTCTGCAGCACCGATTATTGGTTATTACACAGAAATTACCACACGTATTCCTGGGTAATCACATCACTTGCAAACTATACTTGTTAATTAGAAGTTGCCAACATGGAATTAGATAAGAAAGGCAGTTTTGCATTTTCCAGCCCTAATTACCCTCAAACTACCACACGTGTTTCCAGGCAATAAGCCACAGCTTTAAACATAATATTTACACTTTTACTCTCAAAGAAGAATGTTGGATGTATGACGTAGCTTTAACTGCAGCATTTTAATATCATAGTACTAGCTTAATATTTAAGTACATATCATACCATTTATGATATAGTGCTTACCATTGTTATTACTGGGTAATTATATAGTAATAACTTGCTATTTTGCTATTACCTTCTACCTTATTACACCACTATTACTACATTATTACTGAGCTGCATTAAAAAGTGCAACTAGTTTAGGACTAAACAGGCAACTGTGAAGACCAGCATCAGAGTGCAGTTATTTAAATGTGTTTACTGGCTATTTTTTCAGTCATGTCATGTCAGGTCACAGGAGGGGGGAGCAGCCTCAATTTTTTTCCTCTGAAAGCATTCTCCACACCCGTAACAAAATTGATCCGTCTGCATCCTGCAGCATTTCGAGAGTAAATGCACACTTTATTCTCTTTCCACTCAGGGAAATTAAACCAAGAAGGCTATGCTTGATGTGCACCCACACATCTAAGAGCATATCTTTAAAAAAAAAAAACTCTGATCTGAGGCAACCTGCTGGCTACATAAGCAGTTCATGAATCTGGATTGAGACATAGACAGCATGTGTTTAAAAACACCAGGGCGGCAAGAGAATGTGTGCTATTTTGTGGGATAAAGAGATTTGTCATTGTTGTCATTTGCAGTTCTCTCTTTCTGTCCATCTGTCTTGCTGCCTTTTCTACCTGTCTCTCCTCTCCTTACCCTTAGATTAGATAAGCATCTCCAACACTCCCTTCCAGAGCTCCTAGACGTCTCTTTACAAACGCATAAGTGTATCTGTCCCTCTATTTTCCAAATGAGACAAGACCACTTCGACTAGCTTGAGGGGTCAATCTCATGGGGATCTGATTGGGCCATAATTGAATTTGAGGGGTCAGATCAAACGCACAGCTCTTACCCTGTTCTGCTACGATAACCTCTCGAGAAAGGAGCGAGAGAAATACAAAGGCGAACTCCGTCGGGAGCAGGAGAGATTAAATCTAGTAGGTTTGGCGTGGGGGCCATTTACTGTATGTGTTTGAGTTGTATTTTTCCCTTCACGGGGAGAAGATTGCGTTAGATGCAATTGATAGCGTGCATAATGGAGAAAAAATAAAGTCGAGATCTTAACTTTCATGTAGGAGCTTTTGGTTAGACATGAGAGGGAGATTCCTAATGGTGTTGTAGGGGCGAAGCATGTCAAATCAATTTTTTTCTTCCTTCATTAAACCTGAAAACTCCAAGCATATTAGCAGGCAGACCTGCGTGCTGATGCCTTTAAAGCCAAGGATGTGACGGTTACCTAGTGACCGTCACCAGGTTGAGAGGAGCACAAAGACGTATATAATCAGGGATCATCTTGGCAATAGGCTGGGGAGATGTGTCTTCATAACCCGGCGCTCCTTCTAAAGCCATCAAATTTGATTTCGTTGGGTTTCGCAGCTCTCATTACCAATTCCAGTCGGTGATCCACCTTTCATGTCCTTGTCTGCATCCGTGAGTAATTCAATGTTTATCAAATGTAGTTTGTTTCAAGGTCCAGTCAGGTTTCTAATTAAACAAGTCTCCGTTTGACTATGTTTCCATTGACGATTGGTAGCAACCAGTCTTCGAGTATCACAATGCGCTGTTAATTCTGTTACAGGCTGGGATATATTCATTGGCCCTCAGTGCTCACATTTTTTAACCAGAACCTTAGTTCTGCTTTCACATTGAATAGCTTATGTATGGTACTATTGTCTTATACCTCTCAAAAGCCTCCCCTCCTGCATTAATGGACACTTGCAAGTTTAAAAGCATTTCAATCAATGAGACTGAGTCTTCTAATGGGGCCTCCTTTCAGGAAGGGGAGCTGGAATATATGTTTTCATTACAAGGGCCAGATTGCAGTTTTCACTCAGCGCACTCAGCCCTGTATTGAAATGAGAGGTGTGCAGCGTGATTACCGGAGAGAGTAAAAAGCTTCTGAGAGATAGAAGATAGTGAAGATAGATACATATGCAATTTTTTTCCCTTCAGCATCCCTTCTTTGATACACATTTTAATAGAGAAGGGAAGAACGTGATAAAGGAAGCGGGCGACGCCAAGCAGACGATGATATGCAGATGATGTCACTGCAGGCGATGGCTAGATTGAATTAATGATGATGTGATTTTGAAATGCAGCAGTTTTTATCTCGAGTATTGTATTTGTCTACATTTCAAATTGTAATTGATACAGAGTACAGACAACGGGTGTGTGAAAGTACTTATAAGTAAAATTACGTATGAAGGAAACAAAAGTTGGGTGACAGCAGCAGTAACCAAGTGTCAGGGGTATCAGCCAGCGAACAGCGCAAAAATGGAACAACAATGCCGTAAAATATGAATTGTATTTATAACAGTGACAGTCATTGTTAAAACTGGAATTACTTCTGATTAGTTAAAAATAATTTGAATGAATTTGCCCTAATAAATCGCTGATTTAATGCACGATCCACTCTGCATGCTAAATTATTCCAAAAATACACAAAGTTGGAAGAAATCTTATGACTTCCATCTGTTTTCAAACATCAAGCTATGCTTCGGTTTAACAGTCATATGTTGAGTATCTGGTATGTTTTGGAGAAAAAGTTAAATATTCACACGCTGCAATGTAAAACGTTAAGGCATGCCAATAGTCTTGATTCTTTTTTTAAACCAGGAAATGAAACTCTGAGTCTTTTTCGCCAGAGTGTCTGGGACACATGCAAGATTAACCTCGCACCGGGACCGTCTTACTTTCAGCTCACAACAGTGCAAACCTCCGAGCTGATTTTGGTCTTGTTCCAAGATAGTCATTACAACTGACTGTCATAGTTTAGAAGCATGTGGACAAAAGCAGATGAATATAAGTGAAACATAGAAGTTTCATCCAAAAGAGTGGGGTTCGTATGATTTAAATCTTAAAATACAAGGTATTTTTAAAAAGTTCTTGGATTCAGCCCAGAACTTAAAAAAATGTTAATAAAAAGATCTCTCCTTCAAGGTTATCTTCTCCGGCTTCCAGCGTGAGTGATATTTTTAAATTGTTCAGTCCGTTCCCATTTCACGAGTGCATCTGCGATGCATGCTGGATCTCCTCCAGTGCATCAAAACATTGACCCTTAAACTTGATTTTCATTTTGTGGAATTGAAGGAACTCACATGTAGCCAAATCCGCAGAGTGGCGCAGGTGGTGAGCAATAATTATGTTGCTGTGGCCAAAAGTGTTTTCAATGCGCTGTGTGGTGGCACACAATGGCACCTTGGCATGCGCCGGTTTCGGCTGTTTCTGCTGAATGTTTTCCCTTAGATGCCTGAGATTGTTACAGTAGAACTGTGCTTTGAGAGTCTCGCTCTGATGGACGAATTCAACATGCACAACCTTGTGAATCTCGGGGAGGAAGAGAGGGGGGGAAAAAATAAGGCAAGCTCGCTCTCAGTCCAGCTCTTGTTTGGAAACTTTTCAATTCAAAACTGCTGTTTGATCTCCGCTTCGTAGCCGGAGACACTTCTCTTGTCACCAGTCTTTGTCCTCTACAGGAAAGTTAGGGATTTTGTAAGGGGAGCTGACCTTAGCTGCCTGTGCAGGTTTGAAGACCATAGTGAAATCGCAAAAGTGCAAGTGCAAGAGGTCATAATGAGTCTTCTAAGAAATTCAAAATAGGAGTTTCTTCTTCTGAAACTTTAAAAATATGGGATTACTTAATTGGAGTGCTTCAGTATCATTTTCTTTTTGCTAGTTTCTATGGCTCACACTTACAGCAACCCCCTTGTGACTTGAAAAAGTGATTGTTTGATTGCATTTAATATTTTTTTGACGACATTTGACGGCTGACTGCAAGTAGTTGTGGCAATCAGCTCGCAACAGCTGACCGGTTTCAATCCCAAGCAACTGTGCAGGTTGCCTTTAAAGTAGCTGACAAAAGTCCTTTAAGCTACAGTCACAGTATGGTAAACATTGGCGTACCCTCGGGCTGCAGCCACTCTCAGACAGATTGGTGAAGGATTGGTGATGATTCCAAATAACTTCAATTTAATGCATGAATGCAGACAGGCAGTCAGCACATTGCAATGAGTGCAGCTCACCTGCGTCTTGACTCAGTTGGTTGCCAACTGGTTTTATTCCTCTGTAAAAATGCAACTTTACTCAGCGTCGATGTCACTTTACTGTTAAATCGCCATCCTGCAGCAAACACGTCACGATTTGTTTAGCAATTTCTCCATTTTTGTTTCAAATCTATGAGGTTGTGGCTGCTCACTGTGAATTTCTGCGTTATCCTAAACCGACTGCACTCAACTGCCAACTTGACTCCATTCAGTCCCAGACTGATTGGAGGCTGACTCCATCTTTTTGCTGTTTTATTGCTTCTTCATGCATCAAAGTCGCTTTGCAGACGGCAACTGCCTGTAAGTGATCACAATAGGATCACATGGTTTTAGCACGTGGTTGGCACACAGTTGTGCCACGGTCTCCAACCACTATTTTCATGCTAGGGGAAACAGAAGTCCTTAGAGACTCAGCTGCCCTGCTGGTTCATATTTTTGAACACACATTATATTCTTCCACACCTGTGGTACCTACTCTATGTGTGGAATCCTTTAGTAATACCTTTACTGCTTCCCAATGTATCATATGTCTGATTTTTAGCAAAGGTAGTGTGGTTAAAATAAAATATATAAACTGTAATTTTTCAGCTTGTCCGCAAAAACATTTCATTTCAAATGTTTGTAAATGGAAAATGTGCTGTACAACAGCATGCATATGAAGTTCAAAGCTAACTAACTAAAACAGTCCTTGAACATTTACTCTGTGATATTGAATCTCCTAGAAATCGCATCTCCATTTAAATGAACAAATCTTACTGTAAAATGCGAGCATTTTAAACGCTGGCGTGCACAAGCAAAGCGGCACGAGAACATAATTAAAGCGCACGGATGAAGAAATCGAAACAGTAGTGAGTTTCAAAGAACACTACTTTTCAGCGCTCACAAATCACAGAGCCAGCATTTGACGTCCTGCCTGTAGATTCAACAACAAAGTAAGATAAGAAGCGCGAGCCAAAAGCATTGCTCCGTAGGGGATCGCGAGCAGGCACGGCAGCCATCACATTCTTTGACGAGAATAGAATAGGTGTTGTTTAATTACTGGGGTTCTAAGGTGGTGTGAGAGCAGAGTGTGAATATAGTATAAATAATTTTTGATAACAAAATGTTCAAGAATGACAGCAGAATTCCTGCTGCCTCACTTGTGTCACTCCGAGAGCGTGTGGATGTGTGGCGTCAATGTGCGTGCATGTGTGAAGTGACTCCTTTCACTCTCATCCACAGCTTTCTCGCTGTCACTTTGTTTCCAGTTTTAAAGGAAAAAAACAAAAATCGCTATCAAAACGATTCAATATGTGTTAATGACCTCCCCTACATTTTTTTTTTACATTACAATATGAAAATATCTCCATCACGCATAATTATAAGTGGGTGAAGTTTCAATTTCCCAACTTCCAGCAAATATAATTAATCAAACTAATTTGTGACACATTTAATAAACTTGATATTGCCTTTGGTAATGAATTGCACTTGAGCAAAAAATTAATTACTCTTCCCTATTGTGGCGTGCAAATACGGAAATAATTTAATTAGGTCTTGGGACCCATTGCCAAGCTATTGTATAAGTGTGTTAGTTTGGGTGGTGGCGGTTGTGGAAGGTAAAGTTAGCCAGTGTATTCATGTTTTGTGGAATTAATCCCTTTTTTGGCTCGCTTTTGCACTCTAAACGCACACAGGTTTTCTGAGCACTGTAAAGACTGCATGCAGCTAAAACTATATTTTTTAAAAAGGCTGTTTTTGGTATCCAAACATATCGACTGTTAGTAAGTTAGATCTCATATGCAGGTGAAATTAGTGTAAACATACAGTGCACAAAGATGTAACTATTATGTTTCTTATTGCTCCACACGTCGGTCTATTAATGGATTTAAGGAGTGGCCATTTTTGGGAAAAATCAGTAGCAGATTAAAACCTTTGCCAGTTGTCGATAACTTTTCTTATAGTAAAAACTGTTATTAGGAGAATATCAGGGATCCTTTTAAATACCTTAAAAAGAGAACATCATACCACTTCTATGATGAGTTTAAGTAGGGAAAGCTCCACTTATTACTCCATAAAAAAAGATTCTGATCACTGGAACCTGTTATTCCAGTTTTAGAAATTCAAAGCTCTGATACATGCAGGGATGCACTTCCTTGAATTCAAACATGAATTTTTTTCTCGTTGAAATGGGTCAAAATTTCCTTGAATGTGCGATATATTTGGTTATTTCAGTCATTTAATGCTTTCTTTTTTTCTGTACTCATCAAATATATTTGGTAGCTTCCTTTGTCAAAGTTAAATCCATCAATTTGACTTTTTTTTACTTGTAATTGTAGTATTTTAACCAATAATATAAAATACGATCAGAATCTTACTGAAATCATTGGAGATTTACCAACTCCTACCTGGCTTGTATTCTGTTGTATCACCAAGAAACACAGCTCGTCAGTTTTTAATGGTATTCATCTGTAATCAAGTCTGTATTCAAAGGTCTGGTGACTGTGTACCTATTACGACTTTAATTCCTGAAATGTGATATTCACATGCACGCATTTGCATATTTTACCTTAATGTGGTATAGATATGCAAGCTGCGAGGCCCGTCATTCGTCATCTAATGGAAAGGAGTGTTTGATAAGTAGACTACAGCCTTACTGAATTTACTGAATTCAGTGTGTCCCCACTGAAACTTGTTTCACTCCCTCACAACCGATACAAACTTTCACCTGTAACTTCGAGGCACTGGTGAGGTGCGATTTTCTATTGCCAGACTTTTATTCTGACTTTGAAACGTGATCTTTTTTTAGAATCACCAGTAAGTTCAGTGTTTTTTATTGAGTCTGAAATAAATTTTCAGCCTAAAATGAATTTTATAATAAGAGTTTCTTCAAGAGAATTACATTTTTTTTTTTTTTTTGAAAAATGAGGTTTCAGAGTATTTACAATTGTTTCTATGGTCAAATAAACGAAAATGATAATCAGTTCCACCATTAAAAATATATATATAAATAAAATAAAATCATATTGTCAAGTTAGCAGCCTCGTGGTGTTTTTTTTTCCCCTGTTTTTCCATTAGTATAAAAAAAAATTCAGCAGACACTCAACCAACAGCAGAATATTGCTGCTGGTGAATTTATGGATTTTTTTTTAACTGAATGGCAACGAAGGTGGGGAGTCAGCAAAAGTCTGGCATTTATGATCTGTCATCTATTTCTTTGTCTTCCACTGAAGATACAGCTCTGTTTTATTGTACTTTTACATCATCTGGTATAGAGCTGGGAATTAATCTCTTACAAGCCTCATTCCATGGACAAACACGGACGAGAACGGGAATGCAATTTGTCTCTGTGTATGTGTGTGTGGTGTGTGAGAGGGAGTGGGGAACGTGGAGGATTGGAATGAGATTGGGGATGTTTGTCCATGTGTGAGTGTGAGTGTGTATGTGAATACATGTGGTGTGTATGTTTTGTGGACGCGACAGTAAAACCCCACCAAGCTTCACACAGAGCCCAGTTGGGGTTGTATTATACCTCACCAGCTAACTAGCACCCCCTACTGCAATGCCACTGCAGCTTAGTGACATGTTGATTTCACAGCTCTTCGGGCCTATGTGGATGTATGATATGTGTGTGTGTGTGTCTACGTACATGAGATCCTGCTGGATGGATGGTGAGCCTGACACCCTGCGGTGGTGCAGACATGGTTACTGAGCTGGTTGTCCCATGTAAACAGCTTTCAATTGAAGCCTTCAAGCACTACTTCTCTCTGCCCCCCCTCCCCTTTTTTTTTGATTTTCCTCTCAGCATTCAGCCTGTTTTTGCATTCAGTTATCTTCTCTCGGAATCAGTGACTTTGTGTGGAATCACACATTAAAGCACACCCCACTATTGCACATCATTCGGTGCATTTTAGCACATTGATCGAGTTGTTGAGGTCAATATTGTCCCGAGCAGTAAATCACGTGTGTGAGTGTGTGAGGGTGTGTGTGCGCGCGAGTGAGTGTGTGTGTGTATGCGTGTTTTATGGCTAATGAGGGAGGGCTGGTGCACTGCCCAGGGGGCCCTTCCAGGAGCTCTACTCCAACTCAGACAGTGGGATGATTAATGGAATGTAAATGTTGATGGATTATTGAACAGGGAAATGATAAAGTTGGCCCTCGCTCACGTAAAAACTAGGAGACGATCAGCTTGCGCGTGTATGAGTGCGAAAGTGCACGAGGGTGTTTATAGGGGCGAACCTAATAGCTCGAGGTTTAAAAGCCACGACCCTTTAACCTGCTTTCAAACTGAAAACCAAGGCTGGTAAAAGCCAAGCCCCAGAGTCGAATCAATACAGTTTTTAAGTGGGTCATCAATAGTCTGAGAAATAAAAAAAATTGCACTGATATGATGTAATTAAATCCTGAATTGGATAATCAGACTAAATTACAATTCTTTGTGCTCATTCTCCTCGTCGTTTCCGATGTAAATTCACTTATAGACTCGTATCAAGTCAAAAACGGAGTGAGTGGAAAAAACCTCTGCTCTTTGTCTTATTCAATGGCTCCACATTTAGTCAGCTCAAGTAATTAATTTCCAGCAGAAGGGAGGCACTCATGGACTCGATGCTAAATGAGGAAAAATTATATGCTGGATAATGCGTGGCCTCATGAATAGAGAGATACCCCAGCAAATAGGAGGGGAAAACTCAGTCAAGATGAAACATGTCTCGTATCAAACAGTTTATGTTGTGATTAATTTATTCCTCATGTCGGTGAGGTTTGTAAATTTGTGCGCCTGTCTAGCAGCACGCTAATGCGCAAACATGCTGTGAGGAAGCCCTGGTGGATTTATCAACTCTAATAAGAGAGACTTGAGAGGGAATAAAGGGTAGAAGCAGGAGACAGACAGTTTAAACTTAAATGTGATTAGATTGGAAATCTTCCACCAAGATGCAAAGCGATTGAGTGTTTTTGTGTATCAAAGGGGAAACGCTGGAATATACCACAAAAATTAAGGAATAAACAGAGCCAGGCCCCTATAACTTGTTTCCTTGACTTTGAACCTCACACCTCTGTATCTCACCATCTTATCTCCTCTTGGATGCTTAAAGTTCAGCTCAGCGGATTTGAATCAACAGACAAACTTCAGGCGGGTGGTGGTGGTGGTGTTGGTGGGGGAAAGAGGATTAGTCGATTGTTGCTCTCGCCACACATGAGCTGAATACAAGAAGCCCATGCAGGGCAGCCCGTGTGCTCTTTTTTTAAGCAGACCTCCCCTATAGGAACACACAAACACACACCATACCAAATGAAGCTCCTCTAAAGGCCACTTGCATAACTCTTCAGTGAAGAATGACCTTTTATTTTTTACTGGTACGACACCAAGCCAAAGACAAAGACTGAACAGTGTAATAAGTTCCACGGCTTACAGAGCCTGCTCTGAAGATTTATTTATAGTAGAGCATGTTTCTGTCTCCTTCTGACAGAGTGGAGCAACTCCCCTTTCAGGATTCATTTTACATTTGTAGTTAAGTGGTAAAATCGATGTTTAGATATCATTCTTGACCAAAAATCCTTAGATGTATCCATGTTTGGGCATACACAGTGGTGGAAGAAGTATTTTATAACCGTGTAGAAATACTTCTTGACATGTAAAGATCAGAGAAAAAAGTTAGCAAAGTATTTTCAGGGAAAGCAGAAACTACGAGAGGCGGGTGAATCGATCCAAATATCGATAGTATGGATACCAATGCTGTCTTAGTTTTGCGTTGATACTAGCGCGATAGAATCAATACTTTGTTTCTATCCTCAGAGTTCTGCATGTAGCTCACTGAACTGTGGTGAATTATCGTTTCTGTACATAAAAAAATAAACCTCAAACATGCACTATGCAAAATGTCTAAACCTTTTTGTGTTGACTGTCACATCTATTTTATTTATAGCCTATAGCGCAGATGCTGACCCAAAGTGCATTACAGACAGCCAAATTTAGATTCCAGGTCTCCAAAAAGCCCAGTTTCAAAATAAATGAAAAGCTGAAAGGTGTGTTTTGTTGTCTTAACTAATTATTGTGGAAAGTAAAAATCACAGTGATTTAGTGGTCATTAAAATGTTTTCAGAATTTGCAAACTGATGACCTTTCATCTCATAAAAACGTGCATGTGTAAAAGTGCTGAGGGGAGGTGGGGGTAATGATTAATATGGTGAAGCATGGGGTAGGGATTAGTAGGTATGTTCACACGTCTTACTCCATTTAGGACTTGTGTGGTCATTTTATGTCATTGGGTATGCATGAAGTATATGTGCATGTCTATGTATTGGTTTGTGTGCTTTATATGTCCAAAATAAAAATGTCATCATTATCATCATCATCATGAAGCTTATGCGTAAGTTCTGCCTGTTTTCCTGGGCGTCCGACAGCTTTTCTGTTTACATGTCTACCACTTTCCCACATTGTCAATCTCAGTACTGACATCATTTCTCCAGTCCAATCATCTTCTAGCCTGGCTTCTTTGAGCCAATAAGCCTCGTCTTTGCACGGTTTGAATCTGTGCTCTCCACCATTCTCCCTTTCGGAATCTCTTTCGTGCAACCCACCTCCTCCTCATCTGCACCTCAGACACCTGAGCCAGAGCTCTATTCAAGCCTCGGTCTTCATCTTCAGCACCACCACCGTCTAGACTCCAGGGGGTCCTGTCCTAAATCTTATCACCACTGGGATTCCAGACTCCGATGATGGGTCACTGGAGTCTAATCGCCAAACACATTAATTTCTTTAGCTCAATAAATCATGTTGCATTCTTCCAAGTGATCTGTCCTTATTGAAATAAATCACGACTCCCCTACATAAGTTTCCTCTGTAGGTTAAAAGTATCAGTATCGATACTGGTATCGACAATACTGGCCCTACATTTAATTGGCATCAGATTGAAACCAAAATCTGCAGTATCGCGCAGCTCTCAAAAACAATCATTCAGTTTAAAAAGGCTGTATTTTTTATGGTAACAGACATAGAAGAGTGTGGTAAATTTTAAAATACATGATTGAATGTAGGGTTTTATATACAAAACTTGCAATGTTCACCAGTGCTCAATGTGGCCCCATCCGGATGCTTGGCATATGTCCACACAGTAGTCAAACATGTGGGAACACTTTTGTGAGCATGTCTGGAGTCATTGCAGCCACTGCTGATGTTACGCTAACTGCATGAAAGTCACACATCTGCTCTTTCTGACAGTACTTGTTTGCATCATTACCGGTAAACATCTGTGGAATTAAAGCTCTTGTGGTTACTACTGCATTAATGATTGATTAGCAAGATTTCCAATCAAATACTTTTGGATTCATATATTACGATACATGTAAGATTCTTTTAGGAGCTCGAAAATAAGGTCACTGGACTTCTTTAAGTTGTTTGGAGACATTTCACCTCTCATCCAAGGGGCTACTTCAAAAAGCCTCTCGTATGAGAGATTAAACATCTTCAACAAACTTAAAGAAGACCAGTTGCTTTCTTTTCTAAGACTACTATGACCTGGATGACTGAGACCTTATACAGACATCATATAAGATGACGTTACTGTATATTTGCATGTCTATGTAACTGGTGCATATTGCCTCTGGAGCTCATGAAGCAAATGTAGGGGCATGAAATGAAGTAGCTGAATGGTACAAGGACCTTGAATTGTACAGTGCTTTGCTTGACAAAAACAGAATATACACACTGTTAGTTACAAAATGCTCATGAAAGTGGCTAGATTAAAAAGGACATGTATATTTTTCTGCAGATAAAGTAACTTCTGCAGCATGCTGTGCAACCCTCGAAACACTCTCTTGCCAGTCTGTAGCAGATCCTGCAGTCTCATCCTGCCTGCCTGCATGGTGACAGGTTCGGGCTCTCTGGCTAACAAGCCAGTTGTGGGAAAGCACAGTTGTGGCATGAAAGCCTCCCTATTGCTGTGCCATTACCCAGCTCCCGGCAGGGTTGAGGGAGATCATCATTTTCACATAACAAACCGTAGATTATTATTTTGCAGACAGTTTCCTCAAGTGGAAAATTAGCTTCCGCCAACCAGGCGTCTTTCCGCCCCCATTCACCAGCAACAATTTACCACGCAAAGAAAAACTGCGTAAATGAAACTAATCGCAGGAAAAGCGATCCCTACCTTCTGTTGGCAGAAGCCATCAACCAGCTCTGAGATGGGATGCTTATATAGCTGAGCCCCTGAGAGGTGGGGGAGCGTACAGAAAGAGGCAATAAATTGTTGTTTGTGGTCCAATTTACCAGTATTTGTGTCCAGTTCATTTGGATGCACAAATGATTGCATTCATTACAGGAATGTCTTTTGTTATGCTTGGATATAGCAGCTGGTGTTGCATATAATTAGCTGCACAATCTGGTGTCGTTCACAAATGGTATTTTCCGTCGGATGTGATGGCATGTGCTACATATGAAACACCAAATGAAGTATATTGACGTGAACTCACCTTGATTGCCTTAAACGGGCAAAGCGCTTCGTCTTCATCGAGTTTCCTCACGGGGAGATGTTCGGCCACTGATACGTTCCCTGTGGCCGAGTCAAAGTGCTCAATCATTTTCAGAAACTGTTAAAAGATATGCGAAATTAACCTTGAGCTCAAACTGAGCGATCGATTTATTAGCCTGTCCATTTAGTGGACAAATCATTTCTTTTCACTAAATGATGGATGCATGAGGGATGTGTCAGAGTGTGTATGTGTGTGTGTGTGTGTGAGACAAAAGAATAAAACATGACAGGTTGAGCAGTTCGCTCATGCTTGAATATCAGGAGAATGAGGCTCGTGCTGCTGTAAGTGGAGAATATCTCAAAAAGGGCAAAATTTGATCAATGATCTCTGCCATCAATAGGAAATAGCTGAATTAGCTGCTACAGCAACAGAAACCTCAGTGTATATGGATATAGTGAAATAATAGCAGGTGTATATAACAAACATTAAAGTGACTGGTACTTATATAGCACCTTTCTAACGAGTCTCATTCTCCCAGTACTACAGCACTTTTTTCTCTATGCACTTTCTAACACACATGCACAAACACATCAGGGTTCAGTCTCTTTTCCAAGTATGCTTTAGCATTCGGACAGTAGGAGTCAAGGATTGATCCATCAACCTCCCAACTAGTAGATAAACCACGGAGCTGAACCCAAAAATGTAAAACATGCAAAAAAATCTGTGGCAATTGCTCAGGAGATAGAGTGGGTATTCTAGTAATTGGAAGGTTGGTGGTTCGATCGCTGGCTGCTCCAGATTTCATGCCTTGACCAAGATCCGTAACCCAGAGTTGCTCCTGATGTTTTCATCAAGTTTTAATGTTAGATAGAAAGCACTCAGGCATGGAGAAAGTGCTTATATGAATGGGTGACATATTCTATAAAGACACTGAATGCTCAAGTGGAGTAGAAAAGTGCTATGTAAGAATCCATTCACCAAGTACCAAGACTCTATCCATTGAACACAGGCTTACATCATAGTATGTGTGATGTAAAGTCTCCTCTACATAAGCATGGTAACTGAAAAAAGAAATGTAAAAAATGCCCATTATCAGCTTATGGGAACTGTTTGTTTATTTGCTTTTCTTGAAAAATAATATGATTTCTAGTTGTAATCACTTCTGATCAAATGTCGTAGTGGATGCTAATCTGTCCCACAATATGTAATGTTAGCTAGAGAGCAATGTCACTTCGAAACACGTGATATCATGATTCCAGCTTTTTGCTTCTATCCGGTCTTTAAGTGATGATGCGATAAACCCTGCTTCCAGGTCCAAACTGTTCTGCGTTTATTAAGGCTGTTGTGTTTTTAACACATTTTAATGCTTTTTATCTTGTTCTATTTAATCTGAACAAGCCCCTAAAACAGTCAGAGATCACTGTCGGCCGCTCTCGGTTTTTATTACCGCTGTTCATTTTAAAGCTCAATTTTTAAAACTTACGATGTAACTACAGCCCAGCCCATGCAGCAGTATATTAACGACCAGTGTTGGTCAAGTTACTTGAAAAAAGTAATCAGTTACTAATTACTGATTACTTCCCCCAAAAAGTAATCCCGTTACTTTACTGATTACTTATTTTCAAAAGTAATCAATTACTTAGTTACTTTTTAAAAACACGATTTACAACCTGAATAGGTGATAAAGCGATAGATCTTTCAGCCCAATTCTACTTTTTCTGCATAATTCATCATACAAAA
Source organism: Oreochromis niloticus (assembly GCF_001858045.2). Classification (NCBI taxonomy): domain Eukaryota; kingdom Metazoa; phylum Chordata; class Actinopteri; order Cichliformes; family Cichlidae; genus Oreochromis; species Oreochromis niloticus. The sequence goes on from NC_031967.2 coordinate 18,961,358, forward strand.
TGTAATCAAATGGAAAAGTCTCTTTTTAAAACTTGTTTTATTAGTTTTAATCTTTTAACTTTATGCATCAAGCAAAAATTAAATTATATGCAACATTCTCTGACTGGAAGAAATTTTGTTTAACATTTAAACCTATTTTCTGCACATTCCAGCACATAAAATAAAATATTTTTTTGTGTTTACACTCACTCTTTCAAATAGATGCAAGTAAAACACAGCAGAAAATAAATAAAATCAAAGACTAGCGGTCCTGTTGCTCTATTTTCACCTGTAAAGCAGGACTGGGGTAGGCGGAGGAGGTTTACCCTGGTGCAGGTGTGCCGCAGCGGTCAGTGGAAGAATCCGCGAGTTTCTCTGTGAGTTTCACATTACGTCGTAGTACACTCGGTGCTTGCTTGGAAGTTTAGGGGTTTTTTCGCTGTAAAAAGAAGTTTTCTTCCCACGCACAACGGACACTAATGTTTTTGTCACTTTTTATGGAATCAAACTCAAAATAAGGTCAGTACTTCCACGCTTTAAACGCTGCATGCTACACTCTGTCCCGCACTCGATATATTATGATCTGCAGACAGCTGTTGTCACAAACGTCGCACTCGCTTACGTCACTGTCATGAGACGTTCTCGCAAAAAATCACGGTTTTAGTAACGCAGTAACGCAGCGTTCCTACGTGAAAGTAACGGTAATCTAATTACCGTTTTTGCAATGGTAATCCCTTACATTACTCGTTACTTGAAAAAAGTAATCAAATTACGCGTTACTGCCCATCTCTGTTAACGACTAACCTCGTATTGTGGATGGATTATCTCAGTTGTTCTCCTGACTGAAATTTGGCCCGTTTACAGCATCCTGCCATGCAACTGCATTTGTCCCTAACCATCGGGAACCCTCGGTTAACTTTTATTGAGTGAAAAAAAGTTAGCATTCATCCTCCAGCTTTACTGTGCTAATGTGTTCATATAGGGTGACCATATTTTGTTTTTCAAAAAAGAGGACACTAGGCTCAGTCATGAAGAGCTTTAATAATACAATTATACAACTTTGGGTGGCACCCTGGGGGGGGGGGGGTCAGAGCCATTGTGAGGAGGGGATTAATAAAAAAACAAACAAAAAAGTATGCTTGGACACTGCTAGCATAATGGACAGGTTTTCGACAGGGCTCCCACACAAATGCAAAGCAGAGGATGAAGCATCGCCAAATACTAGAAAATATGGTAAAGCATATCTTGTCTTTGGCTTCACCTGCACAACTGCCAAGGCAGGTCTCCCTGACAGAATTACTTTCCCCTGCGTCGGGAGCACGTGCTGGGCTGTCCAAATCCCACATTCTTGATTTTTAGTTCACAAACACTTCTTATAATGACTAACTACTCCTAAGATTTTGGAGATGTTAGCTCTTTATACAGTAAAGTTAAAGTGGGATACAAATATCATCAGGCTGATCCTGCCACGATTGGTTCCCCCTGTCCAAATGCGGACATACAGTATCCCACACTTGCTAATGTTTTTGAACCCATTTTGCACAGAGTGGCATTTTTTGAAAAATGTATTGATAGCAATGTTGAATATTATTACACAGGATAAAAACAACTACACATAAAATTATTACACCACGACGCCTCTGCCTTTCTAAATGGAGGGACAGTAACTGCGTGTGTATTTGTAAGCGTGTAAAACCTGAAGATACTCAGATTAACAGTAACAGTATGTTGTCTCTATCCGCGATTGTAAAAATTTATCTAATGTAAACAATAACGTGGCGCACACGGGAAAAAAGGCACATACCTTTGACGTTGGGTGACGAACGCCGTATTCCTCGTCCACACGTAAACGCAAAAACTGAGTTTTCGAAAATCTCCAACCTGGCAGGAGTTTTAAAAAATCTCAGTTTTTGTTGATTTGAAACGCCGTTTACGTGTGGACGAAAAATGTCATATAGGCTTTTACAAGTCCACGAGCGCAAAAAAAAAAAAAAAAAAATTAAAAGCCTCTGTAATTAAATAATGGTACAGAAATAATGCCTCATCTGCATAAGAAAAATTACCAGTACTGGGCCGGTAAGAGGGAAATTTCTTTTGCAGTTCATCTGAAATGATGCACTTGCGCTTTGGGATCTTTTAAACAACATTAGGTGCGTTGCTGCGCACCGGCTGTCCCGTCTGTGAGCGCACAACAAGCGCTCACAAAGCAGCAGTTCGAGGATGACTTCAAGCACATGGGTCCTCTGTCGGACTATAGGAAAACCCGGACATTTTCATCAATTTCGAAAATCCCCCCTGACGCCCCGGAGAGAACGTGAAAACTGGACATGACCGGGGAAAAGAGGACGGTTGGTCACCCTAGTTTATATTATGCTAACCATAGCTGTGTAGCTAGCCACCACGCAGCACATCATTAAATACCAGCTAGTCCAACTTCAGTAACCCTACAGACATCACTAGTATTTAGTTTTCTGTCTTCATTTAAGTTAGAAGTTATGGCAGAGCTGTATGTTTTAATTTTTTCAGAAATCCCTCAGTCAGAACATGCTATATTATGTTTAGCTGGAAACTAGCAAGCTAACTCCCTGCTAATGTCTAACTCTGTTAAAATTTCTGTTTTCATCGATACCTGGATGTTAAACTTAATTATTACACCTGGTAGAGCAGCCACACTGATCATTTTATAAAAGAAGAAACAATTTAGACAGTTTTTAACTCTATGTGATGCCACAGTGTTCGTTTGACTTTGGTACCTGAAGCGGAGGTTGGACCCGGAAACGGCTAATGACATCCGACTTAAAGACCGGATAGTCATAAATGTTTAGTGGAAAACAGGAGAGCAAAAAGTTTTAGCTGTATTTTCTGTTTGTGTTTCCTCTTTGCATCACATTGGCTATGGGTGCCACTTGTCAAGTGGTCACTTGCTTATTGCTACTGCCGCACCAGATTACCCAGCATTTAAGACATGCCGCGATCTGCAAGTGGGTGGTTATAGTCAGCCAGTCTTCTAAGCTGTTGCTCCTTCCTTAAAACCTCAAGCTTTCCCAAAGGCAAGCCTACGATTTATAGAAATGTTTGAACTCACCCACCCTCTACTATGTATGTTTATTCTTTTTAGATAGACTGCAAGGGAGCTACATGGTGTGCTTTTACTCTTTAATAATACTTGTCTGCACACTGACATTTTCCTGTTGTTTTACTTAGCCTTAAATCTATAGCAGTTGACTCCATAATCTGCTAGGCTATATTACACCACACCAGTCAAAGTATGATTTTTCTTTCCTCCATTCACAAAGACTATATGGTTGCTTGACCTCTGTATAATTCATCTGTTTTTCGTCCTTTGTGCGATTCACAACAAATTCAATTGTATGTGGTGATTGCTTTCATTGATTCTTACACCCCCCCACCCACCTCGTCCCATGAGTCCGGCATGTATTCTGCATCACCTTATTCCCCTTCACACACCTCACTGCTCTCTAATAATGTGACCCTTTTGCGAGAAACAAGAGGTTACCCATGTGGCCTGTTGGGATTAGACCAATTTAAGATATTCACAGTGGTGGGGCTAACGTATCATTATGCCTTAAACCTCTGGACGAGCCACACGCTAATTAATTGAATCATAGCAGTAGATGGGTAGAGCCAGAGGCTACAGATGGAGGGAAGTAGGCCTTGTGGAGAACGATGGAAAAACGTGCAATAGAATAGACGAGAGGTCGGGAACGAACTCATGGGGATTGTGGCTTAAGGCAACCTCTTTTCTAGGCAACAGATCTTCGGTGCATGCAATTAGACAGGGTGGGGGTGGAGGGGTTTTGGCAGCATTTCTCTATCTAACATGTTGCTGATAGTCTTATATCCATGATGCATGTGTAGCAGCGGGAGCGCTGAAATAGAAGCTAGCACTGGAACTTACTAAGTTAAGATTTATTTAAGTGTGCAGATGGAATAAAATCCAAAGGAGTTATGAAGCTGGCACCATGGGACCCAAAAGACACGGAATGGCTCAGTGTCTTGGTACGTGGGCACAACTTTTTCGATGGACATAGATGCAACTGTGAGTGTCATGCCTGTGTTTTTGTTTTTACCTAGGTGGGCTGACAGAAGGCACAGGAAGTGGGGTGTGGGGGTGGGTGGAATAACTGTGGCGTGGCTGAGTAGCTTGATAAATGATTGGTTTGTCTTGGTGAGATTATTTCATTCTTCTTCCAAATTGGATAGCATGCAGATATTAGAATGAATGCTGTTGAGCCTCAAGCATAACAATGATGCCCAATGATGTATGTTTGCAAGCTACATTTGAATAGAGCAGGAGCCAGAAAGAGATGGAGATGTAGATGGGGGTTGGGAAGGTAGGATTAAGGTGTGGTTGAAAGAAGAAAAACAAAAAGAAATTGTGCATCCTTAGTGGTGAGACACACTGCTTCTGTGAAAGAAAGCAGGCAAGATGTGGAAACATCCACGACACTCTGATAGGTCCGCACGCGCCCGCTCGCAGCCCTCGCCTTCGCGCTCTCGCCTTCACGCAGAGCTCCAGTTGGTATTCAGTTCATGAGGTAGAACAGGGGAAGGAGGTTCACTCGTCTCTCTTCCTACTCTCTTTTCCTCTCTCTCTCGCTCACTCTCTGGCTCTCCTTCATTGTGCCGATGATAGATGAAAATCTCAGACCGCTGGAAATTGAACATTGCGTCCAGCCGACCATTCATATCGTCGTCCCTTTCCCCCGCTGCTATCATCGACATCACATGGCGTAGTCTTCGGCCGACAAGCTTGGGGTTTAATGGAACAGTTTGAAACGCTCAAGTGTTGACAATAGTGCATTGGATGGGGCAGGGTGGGGGGTGGGGTGAAACCTCTGCTGTAGCGCTGACAAAAATGATGTTGCACGGGTACGGATGGCCGGTCGACAGTCAATCAACTTCTGGGAAATGGTCAGATTTTGACCATTTATCGATTTAGCACGGAAAGATTGCCTCTGGGCATTTGTAATAAAATGAACAGCAAATTAAGTTTATTGCTTGCAGAAGTTTTTGGGGTTTTTTTGCATTCTAAATGCTAAACTATAGCCTGAATCTCCCTCACAAAGTATAAAGCAGAAAAAAAGCCTCTACCAACTCTCCTGCATGCCTTTCTCTCTGTCTCCCTCTTTCCCTCTCCTCTCCTCTCCCTCTTTTTTCTTTATCTTTCTCTGGGTGATGTCTCCAGTTCAAAGCGCACGCCGCACATGGACAGGGACTTAATCTGCCGAGCATGCAACAAAGGCGACCTTGAGGGGAGATTTGATTGAGGTGTTCAAAACCCGGGTGAAAAAGAGGATTGATAGAATCAAGCAAGTGAGATTACTTCACATTCTGTACCACACCCACCCCGCTGACCTGGGGATAGTGTTGCAAATGAAGAGCCAACAGAAGTTTGGGTGGGTGGGAGGGGGAGTTAGCTGGATGAGAATAATGAGAGAGAAGATGGAGAGCAAAGAGAAAGAGAATGAAGGCTGCGAGAGGAACGGGAGGGACAGGAGACGGCGAGAGCTGGGAGACGGTGGTGCAGACGAAAAGAGAAAGGGGAGAATCTCGCCTTTCTACTTTAACTTCTGTTGGAGTTGCATGATCAAACTTAAGGAGCGTGCACAGACGGTGAATATTGATGCCAGAGTTCTACTTTGTATCGGGGCTTTTTGTGCCGTACAAGTTTTTGATTAGTTCGCCAATCCCTGCGCTTCACTTGTGTATATGTGCAAAAAAAAAAAAGGAAAAGAAAAAAAGAAAAGCTAAATAAATAAATAATCATCCCCGGCTGTCTGAAATGAATGGCAAATATTTTAGAGGAAGATGTTTGAATCTGCAGAGACATGCAACTAAGAACCTTGCGTATTTGTTTGCTCATAGCTTCCTCTCCTCAAGAGGGCAAAATTGCTGCTGCCTATTGATTCCTCTTGTCTGGCTTTGGAGCTATGCTAAGTGGAACACAGCTTATTTGATACATACTCCTTGTGTTGTTACATAAATGCTCCTTTGTGTGTATTTCCTCTTTTCATCTTTTCCTGCTTTTTTTCTCCTTTTTTTAAAAAAAGAAAAAAAAAGGCAGTCGGGACGCTCTCGGCACTACAGTCTCAGCTGCATTCATCAGTTACGAGAGCCTCGCAATTATTCCCCCTTCTTCAGTCAAGAAAAGTCAACCTGCCAGTGCCGGTACACAGATGAATGACTGTTGTCTCCTCCGCTGGATTATTAGCCAGGAGATGTGTGTACACCGACGCCTCTGTCTCGCTCTCCTCCTTTCAATATGTTCCTCTTTGTGTTTCTCGGCAGGAAAACAAAATGCTGTCACGAGGGAAGGGAGAAGGCGGCCGACTAGAGTGCAAAGCCTGATGAGAGGCTTGATGATGACAAGCATGAGGGATCTGATATAGGTGCCCCCTAGAAGGCTTTACTGAAGCTGCTGATAAGACAAAGGAAAAGTACTTTACCACTTTTCACCCCAAGGTTGGAGCAGGTGTGGGGGTGGGGTGGGGGCATCATGTCGCACAGGGTTTGTTGTTTGTTACGATCAGGCAAAATGCGGAGGTTTATTAGAGGAATTCAGCTGTTTGTTACGACGAAAGCTTTTCAGAGCGCCATGTATCGCTCAGTATAAGGAAATATTCCCATTGTTTCTCCACAGTGACCTGTCAATACCACCTACTGTCCATAATTGAAGGGGAGGGTGCGTGCTTGTCCTCGTCTAATTCCGATTAGCAGTCTTTTTGCTCTCTGCCCGTGCTCTGCAGACCGTTAAGCGGTCAGCAAGGAGAAAGTCCAGGCTGGTGGGCCCCATTAATTTTGGTTAGCGTCTTGTCTTATGGCCTCACAATGTCCACAGCCGGCAATAAAGGCCAGAGACCTGTTATTTAAGAAGGAAAGGTGAAAAGGAAAGCAGGAGAAAATTGGATGGGGCTTAGCTCAGCTTTATATGAATACCCACTGTCATCTGGAGAGAGAGGGTATGTTTCACTTCTCAGGGGATGTATTCGAGACCATGCAGGGAAACAGCAAACCTGACGGGGAACAAGTGGATGATTGTATGTGTTCGATGAATGAAAACAGCAGTTTAAAAAAAAAAAAAAAGCAGACGATTGCAGCGTGAGGGAGTGAGTGGGAGATCATGCAGTAGAGAATAATGCGATAAAAAATAAATAAATCGAGACGAGGCAGAACGTCCTACTGGAAATAAGTGGCTAAAATGTGACACTTTGTTTACTCCTCAAAGCAACGCTGTCGTGAGGAATTTACATGACTGTACACAATGCGCGCAAATCCGCGAGCAACTTCCATCTGAAGGCAGCACACAGCCTCTGGAAGATGATTGCGAGATATTGTGCCCGATGTGCTTCACGCTATCCGTCACGCTCCAATCTTCTCTCCTGTTCTTCACCCGGGCTGCAAGACACTATATCTCTTCATTCCTTTTATCTGCTACTCAGGAGATGAATCCCAGCAACTATCATTCCACATGCACTCAAATGACACTGAAACACAAAACTGACAGGCACGCCGACTCGAACATAGATTCTCCTTGAACATAGATTCTCCTTTCACCATCTCCTGCTTGCCGCGTGACCCCCCCCATCCTCACCCCCCTCTTTCCTGAAATGTGCAGCAATTCCAGATCCGATTGTCACATCAGTTTCTACCGGTCAAGGGAAAAAGAAGAAAGGGGGGGAAAAAAGGGCGAAGAAAAGCAGTGAAAATGATGATTTCTCCCTCCTCAAGTTGGGGCCTGTCGTATGCAATCTGCTTCGACATTCCACCTCATCAGCTTCTCTATTTAACAATTTTGCGCGGAGAGGAACATAAAAAAAGGCCTGCAGGCTGGCGAGAATGTGGTGGCAGGTGCCTATTCAATCACTGAATATTAATGGTGGCAAGAGAGAGAGACAGAGGCAGAGAGAAAGAGAGAGAGAGAGGCCTAGGCGCAGACAATCATATCATATCACTTAAAACGCACATAGGCATTAATTGTCGTCCAATTTTCGTAGTTTGCCAATCTGTTTGTGCCACCCCGCTCATTCCTCACGCTAACCGCTTGTGACACTACGCCCACAGCTGCGAAAGGGGGGAAAAAAGGGAAATATAAAGACATGCAGACGTATAGATGGGGGTGGGACCTTGTCTGCAAGCATCACAAAAGGGAGCGACAGAACGAATGTAAATGGGCAAAAAGAAGGCATGACTCATCTGACGGCTGCCACAGGATCATTTTTGATTGCATCTTCTCGCTTTAAAGAGACGCGTTCGACACTGGGTCAGTGATCAGAGCATGAGCCCGGCTATTTGATCTGGCATTGTGGCTACCAGCTCGTCGGAGAGAAAACGGGCCCGACTCAGAAACAGGAGATGCCTTCTTTTTGTCTCTGTGTGTGTCGAAGACGTCACATGAGTTGAAATTATTGCACAAGTGAGCAGTCAGGGATGGCTTGGTTACATATTTTTAATTCAAGTCAAATCTTTGTATGCTGCGCCGTATATTTAACTATCTATCAACCTTTGTTAAGTTGTTTTGTCTTAGATACTGGCTTTAGTCACGCTCTTCTCTCTGCCTTAACTAGAAGATCATGTATGTACAAGGTAAAAAAAAGTTCTCAAGCCAAGAAAATAGACTAAAATAAGCTAAATCTGGCTGCTTTCAACGATGTGTACCTTTTGGTTTACTTTGGTAATTAAAATCTGACTTCCTGCTGTCTTTTAGTGTCTAAAAACATTGATGTGTTGCTTCAGTGTTTTTTTGGAATCGAGGTTTAGCTAATGCAACGGGGAGGAAAGGCTGATTCAAAACGGACCACGCTGAGTAGGTTTTTGCCTCATTTTAAGCGAGACTGTGTTTGTATCCTGCTTCATTAGGATGAATGAGCAGTGTGCAGTTGCACTGTGGGTGAAGGGCCTCTTGTTAGTGACTGAGATCGAGGTGCTAGCGAGGCGGTAGGCGTCAACGAGAGTGCGGTTCCAGGGAGATGATACAGCGTTGTTTGTATAACATCCTAAATAAAGGCTGGAAGTCGAGCTGGGCGCTAAATAATCCTAAAGAAATGTGGGAAAATGTTTTTTATTTTTAATGATGAGGAGTGAAAAGGCAGTTATATACATTATATACAACACATGCAAAGCCAGTTTGTTCACACCTGTGAAGTGTCAAATTACACAGAAGGGATCTCTGCAATGTCATAGCCCAGTGTTCACCTTGTTCCTAATGAGCACTTGTAGACATTGGTGCTGTCATTTTTCAAATGCAAATTACCTGCTTTCAGACTCAGAGGTGCGCGTTTCAGCTCTGTCATCTTGAAAGGCAGGACAGAACGTTTGAGTCATTTGAGTTCACTGCAATTTATTTGTCTTTGACAGTGACACTTGTGCTGGAAGCAAATAAGTTTACAGCCCATGTCATCTTAATACAAGACCCCAAAATCAATAATAACTCTCAGGCTGAACAAGCTGCTACTGTATAATATAAATGTAAAAAAACAAAAAAAAAATGATATTAGAAAAAAATCAGCAAATCAGCATCATCCTATTTTAAGTGTTTTGCACTGTTTTCTGACAAACAAAGGCGAGGTATGTGATTTTAAACACTGCAAATGTGAAAGGAAAGTGTAGCCATTAAGTTTTTAGGCCACATACAGTTGTTTAACTCATTAACTCATAATTTTTGGTCATGTTAGCTATAATTAATTGCTAATTTTCCTCTACATAAAAACTGAACAGTGTGTGATTTTATTGCTTTTTTAATGTTTTGTATTAAAGCTTAAAATTGTGCATTATCTGGGGAGTGATCACTTTAAGTGGCAGTCAGATAGCTAGTCATGTCCTCTAGCTATCTGAAAGGTTTCATCTTAGGCCTCAGTCAGACAAGCGTGAGCCCTGAAGCCTGGACAGCTAGACCTGATGGGCGAGTGGTCTTTCCTGTTATAAATCTATGAAGTCTGCTGCCTAGTGCATACATAGTTGGTGCATGCATGTAGTGTAAATTCTCTGTGGATGAGTTCGTGTACTCACAAATACTAGGCAAACATGTGCATGGTCACTGTCCAATGGTGAAATTTAACTAAAGCAATCACAATAAGTGTCCATTGCACCTCTTTGTGACCAAATTCACAAAAACAACTGCCAGCAACCCCCAGCGAGCGCTCGCCGACCCAGCATGGAATGCTCTCTTTTCTATAGTGACCAAAGATTACCAGTGTGGCAATCACCAGCCTCTAGGCCTGCGTGACTGGGACTTTAGCAACTGATTTCAAAGTGACTGCCAACAACCTCCAGCAACCATTTGCAACCAGCTGGGGATTACATTTTTGCCCTCAGGAACGGTGGCCGTGGGCAGTATGGCGGTGAGGTGGTTAGCTCAACCCTGGAACTTTTCTGTGTGGAGTTTGCATGTTCTCCCTGTGTCTGTGTGGGTTTTCACCAGGTACTCTGGCATCCTCCCACAGACCAAAGACATGCAGTTATTGGAGTTAGGCTAAGTGGTGATTAACGCTGCCTATTGGTGTGTTGTTGTTGTGATTTGGCGCTATACAATTAAAATTGAATTGAATTGAATGTATATGAGTATAAATGGTTGCAACCCTGATACAGATAAGCGGAAGTGAACAGATGGATGGATGCTCTGATGGTAACCAGACTGTCCCTGTTGGTTATTTGTGATATTTGTGATGTTTGTTTTTTTATGTATTATCTTAATTATTCATTCTAATTATCTTACAACTAACATGGCTCATAATGATGTTCATCCTAGTGCCTATAGTGACTAAACATGAGCTCAACAGATGTATTATAAAAGGTACACTGCTTTACATGCATGAACTGTATTATCAGGTTATTGTTTTGGACAGTTTTGTTGTTGATTTTTCTGTCAAATCTGACAGTTGAATGCGATTGCAGCAATGCCATAGTGAAGATATGTGTACTGATGTTTTGTCAAACTTGACAGCAATTATATTACACTTTAGTGTCAATAAATACATTTCTTAAACTGAGCAGCTGTTTAAGTGGCCTTACTATTGAAATGAGAAAAATAATCGTATTTTTATTCTGGAATTTCAATCAAACCATTTTCATACCTCGTAACTGGTAAATAAAGCTCAAGATGAGCTGAAATATCCTTTTAAGGAAAAGTTAGACATATTTTCCTAGAATAAGCTTTATTTTCTTGTGCAAAACTTGCTTATTAAGAATATATTTTCTTTTTAGACAAAAAATAAAAAATGTCCATAAACAAGGGTTTTTTACTTTCTTGAAAATCGTTTTTTTGCAGTGTACAAGTGAATTTTTAGAGTTATTTTATTTATATATATATTAGCAGGAATCGATTTCTGTCCAGCTCACACAGGCAGTCTATGGAGTGATTAGCAAGCATTTTCTGATAAGGACTCCATGCTTTTGTACAGTGCTTGGTAGCCCTCAAATCAATGGATGATGTCACGGTGGCAATGTCCATCTTTTATATATAGTCTATCTCAGTTACCATGTGGAAGCTACACACTGCTGCATAACAGTTTGTTGCATTGTGATACATAAACATTCTCAGAAAGAAACATAAATTTCCTGAATCCACAGCATCCAGTGCTCGGGGCTATTTGTCAGATTTCATGGGTTCCTAATGAATTAAATACCATCCATCACAACCAACTACATGCTCCTCTTGGTCCCACTCACCCAAGTAAGCGTTGTCTCTCCCCAGACAAACACATCCCCCTCTTTCCAATCTTTAACTTCATCTGTCAGAGATGCCAGGTGTCAGAGATGCTTCATGCCACCACCTGATTCACGCACACACATGCCTATGCACACACGTGCACACATACAGGTACACACAGAGTGACTGTCTAAATGGCTAACCCATGCTTATTTGATTTGTCACAGTTCTAAGCACATGCGCACACACGCACATACACACACCTTTCTGACTGTGTGAGTGACAAGCGTGGCAATACCAAACCATTCTTCATCGTTGCCATCAAGCAGGAGGAAAAATAACTTTCCTAAACTAGCCCAACACCGGTACAAAGAAAGAGATTAATCAGCTAAAGAAAGGGGGTTAGGAAGAGGAATGAATATCACAAACCCTTGACAAGTTCATAAATCTGAAGTAAAGATGGAGAGCAGGTAGCAAATAAGATGCCATTCAGGATCCGGTGTGTGTTTGTGTGTGAGACACAGTCCACAGATCTCTTGAGCTACTAAGCTTGTTAACAGTAAGTTACAGTTTTAATTAGCGTAGATGCTAGCGTAACTAAAGACTTGAAAGAGGTTTTTTTTAAGAAGAAGAAGAAGTATTTGTGCAACTTTGTGATCCTGTGCAGATGAGTGGTTCCTCTACAGAGCAAGGTTAAATAAAAAGAAGTGGTAGGTAACTGAGCAGGTAAGTGTCCTCAGGCTTGCAGTCTTGGCTTAAGCTGAAATAAAACAGAAAATATTCTGTATCCTATGTACGAAATGCCTTTAAATAAACATTCCCACATCTGAATAAATCAACAGTTCTACAAAGAAATGCAACATGTTTTACAGAGGCAAATTTGCCTTTGTGGAACGCAATGATAAGAAACAAAAAAGATGAATAATAAATGTCTAAAGTGCCAATCAAAGCCATTCGTTTTTAACCTGCGAAGGAAGGTTGAAAATCACCAAGCATGTATCTTCCCTCGCACTGCCCCCCTGCTGGCTTACCTGTCAGTCAACACGCTCGATGTCCCAAACCTGCAGAATCTTAGACGCTGAGAGGACGTTTCTGTAACCCCCCCTCCAAAATGTCTTATTTAAGTTTAAAGAAAAAAAGAACAATATTAATAATACATGTGTAAATCACTTGAGGACATGATTTTTTTTAACATCGTAAACAACATGCACCTGCTGTTGGACTGTTTTCAGCATGAATTGTGACATTTGTTGGTCTAAATATAGAGAAATGTCCATTTAAGCAATATTTTTGGCCATACTGGGTTCACAGTTTTGCAGGTGTTATTTCATAGTTGGTAAAAAAAAAAGTGCTACATACTTATTTTTAGACATATTTTAAACCATGCCATGCATTCAGCACTAGAATAGGTTGTGATATGAGAAGCCTAGTAGGATTTTGTATTAAAGCTGCAGTACTAAACAAGAGTAAACATATTTTTGCGACTGTACAACCTGACGACAGTGCGTGCCATATACCAGTTGTGCAGAGTGGTTTGGATTATTGATACAATGCCTGAGTTCTTCCAGCACTCGCTGGTGTCCTTTACACTCATTATTTTTTGTGCATTTCTCCCCAATTTTCACTGGGAATTCAATATCTAATGTCACAGCAGGTAGGCAGTTGTATGCATGGGGTACAGTTAATGGGTATCGGGAAATTGGTCCCCTTATATATCCATTGCCTGCAGCATGATTTAATAATCATTTAAATCTACTGGATTTTTTAATCCTTTTTAAAAAAAAATAGTATCCATTCCAATATCCTCGGTAACTCTTAGTGTGTTTCAGGCAATATAACAATTGACTAAGTTGGATTTTTGAATCACTGCGATGTGATAATTCAGTTTGAAGCCCTGCTGCTCCTGTGTTTGCAGCTGGCTGCTTTTTAACAGTCACGTCCTTAAATAGAGCTGTTATTTAACAAATCCAATCCTGCACAAGTTAATGGGCTGAGATGGATAGCGGTGTAGCGAGTGAATTAAATGGAAAGATGGCAGATTTTTTTTCTCTTTTTCTTTTTTTTCCAGTTTTGGATGATGTCAGAGTGCATCAGGACTCACATGAGAACAAGCCTCTTGACCTGCAGCGCTCCCAGTTGACAGGACGGGCAATGGAATTGATATCAAAACTCTGACGGTGTTAAACTGTTGACTGTTTACCATCTACAGGATATGATGGGGTTTTTTTTAAATCACATGCTGTTGGTCGAACTCCGCGTTGTGTTACGTGACCGATAAAAGACCTCCAGACCTCCTACTGATGACCATAGGCACAATGATTGTGATAGAGCCACACACCTGCAAACAATGGTGGAAAATTCCTTTCGTGTCTATTTTTAGTTTGGAGAAAATACACGCTTAAAGTTTTCTCTGAACCACCTGCTGCAACCTGTCCTTTTTGTTTATGTCTTTGAAAGCAGCGCTTAGGAATAGTTCAGGACAGACCTCACAGAAACATCAAGGTAGAGTTTTTAAAAAAAATGTATTTTAAAGCCAAACTTCAACAACCTGTTATACATTTAGGCTACCATGTGATAGCCTCTAAAAGATATCTATAACATGTCTTTGTAAATAGTTCTGACTTCCTTTTTTGCTGTAGACACTCACTGCTGTACCTCTCTCCTGACCTATATATTGTTGAATCTGGATTCATCCCTCCATCAGACCTGTTGCCACTGACTTTCAGTCCTATCTTGTGTAATCTGACACACCCAAGCCCTTCACCCCGCTTCCTTCCTTAACAATGGCTCCTTGAGGAGCATTTCTTGTGATTAATGGGTGTTAAGTCTCTTAGCAAACAAAAGAACATCCATCTATAAACGGTCAGGTTTAAGGACTGGAGTGAAAATAAGTGAAAAAGTGAAAAATGTCCAAAGCAAAACTTTTGAAAAACCAGTATACCAGTACTGAGCTTACCAGTATAATTTCCTAAATGTGACCAGTACAAAGGCAGTAAAATCTTAGTTTAGACAGTTTGACCTTATTTGACCTTGATGACGAGATCAGAGGTCCAAAGTGATGTGAAATTTAATGTGAAATCTCATTTCCATTGTCATCAATACAAACAACAGCAGCAAGAAACATAGTTTTAATTATTAGCTCTATTTAGCATTATTATTATTATTATCAGCTCAATCTCTTGACCTTGAGGGAAAGATCAGAGTGCTTTCTATATGTTGACAATATACATCACACTGGTAAGAGTCATAGTTTAAGTTAAGGCTTTGTGTCAATTATTGACCAATAAACCATTAAGTTGGAATTGTTAACTTAATGGCTAACAATTAAGTTAGCAACTTTGTAGCTGCTACACCCCAACAAAGTTTGATCAGAAGTCATTCAAAACTTTCGAGCTGTCCATCATTTTTTAGCTTTAATCAGCCCTATGTTGTCTTTTTGCATTGTCACATTAAACTTGCAGTTTGGGAGGCTTTTCATTGGTTTCCATTTAGATTTAAGCTCCATCAACCAGACTGTTGTCAGACGTTGCTGTCATTTTGAACCTATAGCTATGTAATCCATCAGTGAGAGCTGTGGTGTCAGTGGCTGTTTGAAGATTTGATTTCTTTGTTCCTCTGAGGCAACACCTTTGACAGCCAACTTGTTTTGGGGTTTTTCTGGTCTTTTTTTTTGAGATTAAACTTGAAACAATGTGCTCAGCAGGAACATTAGACTTGGTTTGGGGACTGACACCTGTGCTTCACATGAACTGGTGGGTATTGCTCAGACACATCTTTATATCAACAGCTTGTGACCTTTCTAAATGCCAAAGCGAGGGGCCTTTGTTTGGATCAGAGCGACAACGCCAAGGCCCATGCATTACATAAAGAAGAATGCAATGAGTCGCAGGAAACCCTCGTGTCTTTTTTAGCCAACTTCTGCGTCTCCAAAGCTTCGTCCTTAACTTTCCTGTGCTAAAAATTATTATTCTGTGGTGGCCGGCTAAAATAATGCATAATCTGTTAAGCAAGTAAGCAGCGCGAAAGCAAGCAACAGTATTCGTTCTATCTGCATGACTGTACTTAATCACCCACAAGTGAAATAAATGGCTTTATTAAAATTCATGTGGAGTATTATGCCGCTAAATAGCTCGTCCTAATCTCTTTGCTGTGTTTTTTCCCTTTTTTTTCATCCATCTTCTTCACTTTCACTCTCGTGCTGTCTCTTATCATTGCTTCCTCTTCTTTACATCTGTTTTCCTATTTCACCACCGCAATATTATTCATTTTCGACATCTGATTACCTCTGTCTTTCTCCCATGTTCCCTCCTTTCCGACACTGGACGCTCACGCTCACTTGCGGAGGCTTTCCGCACCTTCTGATTCTTTTCTTTACTCTTGTTCCCTCGACCGCACCTCTCCCTCTCTCTTCCTTTCTTTTCATGGTCCCATCTCTGTCGTCCTCTGTGTGCGCGCATGTGTGTCTGCCTGTGTATGTGGAGGCTCATTGCCATGCCTAGGAGCAGGTGTGAGGTCCAGGGAGAGAGGTTTGGATAGACGAAGCACTCTCTGACAGAACAGGAACAGGATCAGTTGAGGAGAATTAACCCAGCAGGCCTCTCTTCTTCCCCTCCCTCCTTCTCTCTCTGTCTGTCTCTCTCTTTCACTCCTTCTTTCTCCATCTGTTAGGACAAAGCTTCCAGACAGTGACTCACACACAAGGTGCGAGCGAAAAGACAGTGGTGCTGCTTCACGAAGAGAATCAATTCTAGCATCTAAATCTCACTTTACTCATTTTTCACGTTTGGTCTTATCTTTTTCTTTAATATTCACAGAGCAGTGGAACAAAAACCAAACATTTGTGGGAGAAAAACATTCAAAGCATAGAAATATACAGTCAGCCTTCCGAAGTGGCTACATCCTACTTTGTCACCATAGCAGGAACGTTAGAAAGATGAAGAAGCCTATTCTGTATACCGTAAACTAATAGAGTCAAATGAAAATGTCAAATCAATAGTAAGCGGGCTGTTTTCTTTACTGTATTTCATAAACTTGCACTCCGCTGATGCAGTGCGATCGGCAACGAGAGGGTTAACCCGAAGCGTTGATATCATGCGATATTAATTTGTCTAGCTGTCAGTGGAAACACACATATGTCTGTATTTATTTTGGTGCCCTCTCAGGTTCCATTAGAGGGTCAGGTTATTGCTTTTTGATTGTATTTATTCCCTTCTGCCTTTCATTTCCGCTATCTTCACAGAGAAATATTACCAGGAAATACACTTCCCCTTCACTGTTGTCAAAATTTGACTGATTGGTTTTTATATAAATATAACTGTTATGCTCTCGCTTGACAAAATCCTATTTCTGAACAGCCACGGAAAGACCAGCGTGGAAAATATCTAACCTTGTACTGTACGTTACATTAAGTGGGTGTTACTGGCGTCTATGCATTACCTAATAGCTCTGTTCCTTGTGTTGTGTACTTCATCTGACTAGCGGTAATTGAGAAGACAACAGCACAGTCGATCCGTGCCATGAAAGCTAGAGTGTGTAAAACTAAATAAAGTTTTACATAGTTGGTAAATTGCACCATTGCTCAGTTCAGTTACACTCAGAGGCTTTGCTGTTACAGTCTGGCGTGACTGGCAGTTACAGACAGTCTAAAATATGGATGTAGTCATCATGATGTCACTCACAGGTTAGTGAAGCCTCGTTATGAAGCTCCAAGCTGAGCATTTTCAGTGATTTGAAACTTAACGTGATGAATGATGGATCTGACTGTAAAACTGAGGACATCGTGCCCTCACTGCCTGTAGATATACTTGGAGATATATACTTGTGATTGACAAGTTGCTAACTAATGACAACACATAATCCTCCTTTCTGACTCCAATAAGGAAAGAATTACTATTCTGAAGCTCTAGGAAGTGATGTGAGTTGGGCGTGGTGATGCTGCGTTGACTACGCCCTGAACCCCTCAGCCACCCTCAGCAGCTCTTTGAGGTTCTGCAACTACAGCTTCTCTAAGCACCAGCATTGCAAAAGCTACACCATGACCCTGAAACCTGAAATAAAATGCACAGAGAGACGGTTTAGTTTCTGTATCTCAATGAGAAAACAAAACTGGCACTTGTTTTTGCATGTTTGTCTGCCCTTCAAAGCAGTTAAATAAGTAGAAAATTACCCGATTCAAGCATTTAGTGCTGTTTATTGTGGTTTAACCTGTTACAGCAATTTGCTACAGTGATGGTTGTTCTTTTTATGTTATCTTGCATTTAAAGGCACTTATGACTGCACTGCGTCGTTAAAGATTCTCCTAACGTGACTTTTTTCTGTGTTCATAATTGCATATAGCAGCTATGTTTAAAAGCGTCTCATATATGCTTAAGGATGTTATAAACATGCCTGCTAACCATTAATTTAAAATATTTGTGGATAATGACCTGTGAGGAGAAAAAAACTTGTAACGACAGCTTCTTTGTTAGGATTTGTTAGGATACTGTTAAATTGGGGGGGAAATTACTTGTTTATTTCATGTGTAATAAACATTAATATCTGATTTGACTGCACTGTATAGTTTACAGATTTATAGAAAATATTTTTACAATTAAGCGATTTGTGTTGGACTAAATTTGCATGAGTTGGTTAAACTCATGCGCCTAATGCAATTGTGCTACTATAAAATTAGCTGGACCAATCGTATTGAATTGAGATGGACCAAACATTTGTTAAAAACACTGTTAAATTAAATTGCACACAGCTATGGTAAAAAGCTGAATCATCATTAGTTAATTGGGTTGCAATGCAACGCAAGAGCAATAAGTTGGAATAACAGAATTACATAGTGCTAAAATCAATCAATTCAATCATGTGGAAATGCGTTGCATGATTTATTTATTTATTTATTTTGCATATCATAATCTTTTTTTATTAGGATGAATAAAAGAATAAAACAGTAACTGGCGATACGATCAAATACAATTAAAACAGAAAAAAATTATACTTTTCAAATGATGATGTTCGATCCGCTTCTGCATGGAGGTTCTGCAAAACCACAGATTTCTAATGTTTTCAGCTTTTGTTCATCATTAGAGCCCATGTCTCTCTCGCTCTCGCTAGCTGTTGCTTCCTATAAGCCTTTCAGAATCTCACAAGAAAGGCGCCCAGCAGACAGCGCAAGAGGCACAGCGGAGGTGGAAGAGGAGGAAGTAAGAGATGCAGTTAATAACAACTCTCAATATAATCCTGTCCCCGACCGATGCCTTCGGATAGAAGCTAGATAAGAAGGGACAGGAGCGAAATCAGCGGGGGGCGGGGACGGGGAGGGGAGGGGCTTGAGGACGTGGCACGCTTGTGTGGGGATAAATGTGGAAGCCTGTAAATAACAGCAAAGTGCACAAGTTAAACAGGCAGTGATAAGGCGACAAAAAAAATGTGTTTGGGCTTTAATGCCTTCACAAGCATGTGTGGTCATGCAGGTCCTCCCTCGAAAAATGCTGTTGCGAGGGAACGGTGACATGATGCGATAGGAGGGATAGTGATACAGCGTTTTGTTTGTAACACTACCATAAAGAACTTTCGTGGTCACGCATGCTTTTTTCCTGCACCTTATTTCCTTTATGTCTAGATTATCAAACGTTCTTGACCCAAAGAGACGCTGTGTGAGAGATGGAAGGAAAGCCTCTGCGACAGTAATGCCTTGACTGGTTAAACTGACTTTGATTGACATTGCAGGCTTTACTACAGGCATAAATCCAAAGCCGCAGGCAGGAATACGTACTGTAAACAGCAGTAAATAAACACTGAAAGATTCATCTCTGCACTCATAGCCATGTCTTTCTACATTACTCACTGGCAAGTAAGCTTGTCCCCCTAGCCACAGTGTTTCCATGAGAAACCAGCACTGTTTCACCCTTCCGATTTTTGGCATATAGACAAGGTTGGGGAATTGTTAACTTGATTGGACTCTCAGTAGCGGGATGCCAGGAAAGAGCATGCAATCATTTGTAATTTGCTTAATTTACGGATGCCAGTTCAGAGCGTGTGGTTGAGACTAGTGCCATTTCTCATTTAATGAGCTGCCCATCGCAAGTGATTTAAAGTGAACGCTTTATGCTTTTTGAGGCTTTTCCTTTCTGTAAAATATGTTAGATAGCATTTGTGTATCTGCAGAATCAAAGAAAACTGGGGTCTCCCTCAGAAAGTACTGCTCCCAAACTGCCCACATGCATCATATGTTTCTTATCTTATCTACATCACTATGTCACATATATTCAAAATGCTGATTCTTTAACTCTGGAATTTCCCAAACAAGTGCTCTGTTGTTGGCTGCAAGAAGACACAGTTTATTCAAGTCTTATTTAAAAAGCACCAATTTACGAAAACAGTGATCTCAAGGCGCCGACACAAGAGTCTTCATGCACTCATGGTACTCACAGAATACCGTGTTCAGCTGTGCCATTTGCCCCATGTAACGCCCTACAATCAGCCGGCTTTCATTTGCCTGTGCTTGACCTCTGGACCAGGTTTCATTAAAGTCAGCTCCTGACAGACAAATAATACTGAAAACAAAGATCAACTGAGACTTGAGCCTCGGTGGAGGAGTAAATGGTCAAACTGCAAGCAATTTTGATAATAGTAACTCCACTTCATGAAAGGGACTTCTGTTAGAGTCTCTCTTAGGTATCTGTCTAATTGTGGTTCAGAGGTATGTGGTTCAACTACAGCTTACAGCTGGACTGCACCTATACTTCTTTCTGCCAGGCAAGCTTAACGATCATAGCAGACTGGGCTTCTCTGAAGGGGCATGATCTAAAAAAAATAAGTATTTGGACAAAGTGTTAAGAGGTCCTGCGGCATGAGAACAGTAATGTAATTTAACATCTAGCAGCTCGCTCAAATAAAAGGAAAACAAACTCATTTCTTGTTTTGTTTTTTTTAGTGGATGAAGGGTGGCTGACTCACTTCCCAGCCACTCGAGATGCTGATCTGCATCTGTCGCTCCGTCTGTGCGAGTGCGCGCACATCCCTCAGATGCCTAATTTTAATTGTAATGTCAGTAATGTACAATTGATTGCTTATTCTTGGATTGCACCGACATAAACAGCCATAAACCACCGAAGCAACCATTGCAATAAATCACAAATAAACATGGCTCTGCACACTGGAGACTCGTAAAAGAGGCTGCTAAGAGAGCAAAATCCAACCAAATGTGTGGCTCTGTGCTCGTTTCAGCCGCTGTTTGCGCACGTGTTTGTTTGCCACAAGCCACTGCCTGGTTGTCTGCATGTTTGCATTATTGACTTACATCATCAACTTCATCAATAATTAACTGCTTTAGCAGCATTGCCACAGGCCGGCACTACTGCGAGCCACACACTCAACATGTGAGTAGCACCGTGACATCATATTTTGCCTAGATAATGGGAAATTGTGCATTTTCTTTGCACATACTGGATGAAAGCTCACAAACTGTTTCACAACTGCCATGCAGTATCAGTCAGATGCTTCTATTTTTTTTAAGAGTAAAACTTAATAATTCATTGATTTGTTCAGGTTTCACAGATGTCAATAAATCAGGACCTGCCTTATGTAACATTTACTTTGGCGGGTTTCTTTTCCACCTTTTATAAATGTTCAGTAAGTCACAGAGGGTAATAGGAGATAACAGATAAAGAAAGAACAGTGAACAGAGGCAAAAGACCCCAATGATTTGACAGATTTTGCACGATCCCCCCCCCTACATCCGAGTGCAGTTATCTTTAATTTTCCACAGCTCAGAGAGGTATCAGAGAGATTTAATTTAATTAAACAATGGTCCAGCGATGCTGAAGGTCAAATGTGCCAGCTAGGACATTACTGCATAGGCACTACAGTCGAGGTGGCGGCCTGACACACACACACACACACACACACACACACGCACAAAAGCCTTGAACAATTTTGCTAAATGATATAAAGTCAGATTTTGTTAACACGGCTTGAGCCCAGCAAACCACTGGCACAAATTACTGTAATTGCACAGGTTCAAGGCACATTTTGTGCTTGGATACATTTTCATCACATCAAAGCAAGTTAAAAGTTATTGGAATGTTCATGAATAAGTTTAAAAATGTTTAATTTCCACTTTGCAGTTGTGAATTCATTTCTCTTGAGTATCTCCTGATTTTACAGCTTTTATTGTAAAAAAAAGAAAAAATGCTGTGCTGTGAGACTGAGATGCTTCATCGGCAAACTGGCAATAATATTCAAATGATGACAACCAAGTAGTCTATAACTTTCTCCACAGGTAAACAGTGTAATTTAAAGACAAACCCCTACTTAGACGTGTTTGATTGTTCAGCTCTATTTTATACAACCCTCTGGATGATTCTGACCAATTTAGATAAGTCTTGTGTAATGTTGGGAAAGGTTGTCTTTGTTTTTAAATGACTATTATAAGACACAATATCCAAGGTATGTACTGTCATATGAAAAAATCCATATTAAGAAGTCTGTGCTTGGTTCTGCTAATCAAATGCACTTGATTAATTGATCATCAGCAGGCAGGTGTGACTTCTCTAAATGCAAATGTCTGGAGCATTGAGCAGTGTTAACACAACACTGCAATCTTCCCAGGAGTTGATGTCCTAGCAAATAATCCCCATGGTCAGAGCTTGCAGCATTCAGCTATAAAGCCAGACAGTACAGACCTCAGCTAGCATGTTAAATATTAGAGTTCATGACAGTGCAATTAGAAAAATTGTACTGTTTGTTTGGAAAGACTCCCAGGAGCGTCTTCTCCTTAAAAAGTACATGTTGCAAAGTTGCATGAGAAAGAACCACCAGACTTCTTGAACAGTGTCTTTTAAAAAGATGAGAAGTGGAGATGTTTAGCCACAATGCACAGCGCCATGTGCAAACACAGTATATCAGCACAAACACCTCATGCTAACTGTCAAGCACGGTGGTGTAGATATGATGATTTGGGCTTGTTTTGCAGCCACAGGACCTGAGCAACATGTAGACATTGAGTTGCCCATGAACTCCTCTGTATACCAAAGTATTCTAGAGTCATATTTGAGGCCCTCTGTCCCACAGCTAGAGCTTGACATAAATTGGGGTCTGAAACAAGAGAATGATCCCAAACACAGCAGCATATTTACACACACTGGCCGAAAAAGAAATTATGGTGTGGCTAAGTCAAAGTCCAGACCTCAACCTGATTGAAAAACTGTTGTGGGATCTTAAGACATGAAAGAACTGAAGCAATCCTGTAAAGACGAGTGGACCAGACTTCCTCCACAACAATGTGAGAGATTGATAAAGTCATAAAAAAAACCTGTTGTTCTACAAGCTTTTGAATCAAGGGGTGTACTTAATTCTTCAGAGGACTGCACAGTCCTGTGAAAACCTTCCTTTTTACATGGCCACATGGTCCAGACAGCAACGTCTACCTCCTTTGCAGTTTTTCTGGTGACATGACATTGTTATTTTTCCCTTACCTGCTGATAACATTTATATTTGCAGAAATGCAGGTCAGCAAAACATAAAGCT
Organism: Oreochromis niloticus; assembly: GCF_001858045.2. NCBI lineage: Eukaryota > Metazoa > Chordata > Actinopteri > Cichliformes > Cichlidae > Oreochromis > Oreochromis niloticus. The sequence continues at coordinate 18,984,522 of NC_031967.2, forward strand.
ATGTCAATTTATGCACTTGAGCAAACAATTGACGCCGTTTGCATTCTTGTGAAGGCACTTTATCTTTGCTCATCGGCCCTAGCTGCTGTCATGGCTGCTGTGTAGAAGCAGGAGAAGCCTGGGAGCACGGTGTAAGCCAGACAAGCACTTCACACTGTGACAAAATGAAGCTTACTTTCAGCACCGAGGCTAGTGTTGTTTCCCACTCTCTAGATTCTCCGTCTTCATTTGTTACTCATAAAACTTAATTCTGTACTGCTGACTACACAAATATACTGAAACTGCAACTTTACTTAGTTGGCAGTTATATAAATGTTCGACACAGTGCTCAGCTTGGTGAGTGCAACTTTGGAGACATCAGTTCACGCCTGTTGTGGAAATGATTATACGCACTGCTCATCTTACATCCTACCGATGCTGTGCCAGTAGAATTGGTCAGTCAGCTTTCTTGGTTTACAGGTAGTATTTAAAATGGTCTTGGTGGATTGTTTTAATAGGCTGGAAGTGTACACACATGTACACACATGTACACACGCCCTCATTGTCTAGCGACACCCTCTAACTTAGCCAGCAGAATCAGACCAGAAGTCTGGTGAAAACAGTCCAAATATGTTTTCTCACTTCAAGGTTGTTAATGGCTAATGAGCCAGTTCAATAGCTGCTTTTCCCTGCGTCTCCATTTTTGCCATGCATCCGGAGGTCATCAGGTGATGTTCCTGTGGAACATTGTACAACTTGCTAATTAGACTTTTTCCCATAACTTTTAGGCAAATGTTTGGGACTATCTATTAAAATATTCAAATATATTCTTTGAATGTCTTAAAAAATATGATTGTAGGAATCAAGCAGAACTGTACCACTACACTTTGGTTCATTAGGTCAAATACTACTAATTGCTTGTAGAGACAGAGGGTAAAAGAAGTAATGCAGAAAGACACGAACAAAAGCCTGGAGCTGCACAGCAGCTGATAAAAATAGCCTCTCATTATGAAGGCAATAAAATGATAAAACACTCGTTTTAATAAGTACTATTTGCTCACGGGAAGCATTTGTTAACCAATCAGTTTCCTCTTCTCAGTGAGTTGTGGGCATGAGCTCTATGTGAAATAGATCATCTCCCTTGAATGGCATAGTGACCAAGAGGCAGCCCTCAACATAGTTCATCAGCCTCTCTCCCACTCCATCCATTTCCCCTTAAATTTGAGCCCTGACCCACAGCTTTAAGTGTAACCCCATCAATAGTTAGGGTGCTACCTCAGTACCTGCAGCACTAAAAATATACACATAAGCTGAAAGGGTCATATTAACTGTACCGTTTACAAGACTTATTGATTCATTTGTCTCCTCCTCTGTTCTAGGTTTTCATACTTGATTTTCCCTTTTGCCCTTTGCCTGCATTTATTCTCTCTTCCATCCTCCTCATCCCTCCCTTTCTTACTTCCGTGACTCCTGAACAGTCTGATTGGTGTGACGGATCACCCAGGCTTTGGCATGGATGGATGCATGGGTCAATATCTATCTAAAGAGGATTGGAGCTCAAATGAAGGCTAGGCTACCTGAGAAAGCAGCCAACGGAGAAGATGCTCAAAGGGAAGCGAAGCACTAAACTATGAAGCGCAAACAAAAGCAAATTGCAACTAGTGAATTTTGCCAGCAGCCAAATTACAGTCACGCATTGATTTTTTTTATTACCTTTTCTTCTAGAGGTTGTCATGCCCTTTCACCATCCTGTTCTCTTTACAGTTATTTTTGTTTTGTTTCTTTAGATGTATCGAATACTGCTGTATGTGCCATTGTATCCCGCACTCACACTGTAAAGCTGTTGACACGCTGAAATAAAGGATTGTCACTTTTTGAGATTCCGGGGTCTATTTTCAATTTTCAAAGGCAATTTAAAGCCATCTGTTCCTCCTTACCAAACTCTGTGAGAACAGTGAAATGTGTCATATTAAGTGTGATTGGTAACTTGCTTTAATCAATGTGCAATTAATCTTGAAGGATTCTGCTCACTGGAATGTTTACTGACTGTGGCATGTTAATTACATGTGAATAATTAGAACTTGAGTACTTTCAGATGGGCTGTCTAAAGTTTTAAAGTAGCCTTTAGACAGCCTTTAAATAGCTTTTCGACTATCGTGAATTGTGTTGATCAAATAAACCTAAATTGATTTCTAGATTTGCCTTTGTTAACCTGAAAGCATGCAAACCACAATAATTAAAGTTTATTTTTGAGACAAAGATGCTGTCATAGCTACTGGTTTATCTTTCTCGTTAAGCTAGCAGCTCATTTTATTTGGTGTGCATAGACTTGTTTTTCCATTTCTTGAAAATACGCTAAAACATGACACTATGAATTAGCAATATGTAATGAGTCATTTGAAATCTAAATGTTCTTTTTCTCTTAAGGCTGCTGATGGTTGTTGGCAGATTGCTGTAATCACCCAGAGTTTGGAAGATGTCGACTTGGCTTAAAAAAACCATTTACTCTCAACTACCACTCAGCTACCTGTTGCAGCGGGTTGCTATCTTTTGGAGATGGGAGGCTCCCAGAAGGTCTCTGATAGGTCTCTGGGCCTTCCTGAGTGAGGCTTTAGCAATTGATTTCACAGCTACTGAAAGCAACTTCCAGCAATAACTCAGCAATTAGTTGGGATGTAAACAGAGATGGTTGCTGGGGGGTCACCAACCGGTCAACTAGCCCTGTGTGACTGGGGCTTGTAATTGCCTTTGGTCTTGTGTAAGCTGTAACTCAGAAGGCAGGTCGTCTACTACCTGTAAGGTTGGTAGTGCAATCCCTGCCTGATTCCATCTGCAAATATCCACTGGGCAATATACCAAACCCAAGTTGCTCTCTGATGCATCCATCAGACTGTAGATGTGTTTAAATGGTAATAGAAAGCACAGAGGAAAAAGGTCCTGTGTGAGTGGATGAATGAGGAATGTTTTGAGTGCTCAGGCAGAGTAGAAAAGCCCTATGTAAGAACCAGTTCATTTGGTGCACTTCAAATTGAAGAAATTCAAAAGTCCTGACTGTAAAGGTAGAAAGGGAAGTTGTACAACTCTTTGTTTTTGGAACAGGAATATGTTTTTAGATATAGTAAATCTTGGTAAAACACGTTTGACTGACAAACAGCTAAACAGCAGTTGGAGCCTCTCCAGATACTGCAAGTGATGCTGATCTGTGGTGTTTAAAGCAAAAATGTATATTGCAAATAAAAAAGGAGATACCACATAAATCATGTAAAGTGCTTAATTGTGTAATTAATCATGCAAAGCTCATTGCAGAGCACTAAAACAGAATTGATTACAATGCTGCAATGCCTATAATTTATTTATATAAGTGGACACAGATAATTATCACCAACCCAATTAAAAGTGAGACAAACAAGTGATCATATGGAGGAGCAATACTTTGTATCTCATTTCAAGAATACAATAATTTATGAGCATGCAGCTCCCAGTGAAAAGAAGTTCAGGGGCTGGTTTCTAAAAAAAAAATAAAAATGGGGCAAAGTAGTGCATGTTCAGACATGGCTGACACGCTTTTGATCACATGGCCCTATGTTTCTCCGCTATACTTTACTAAGCTCGGGGTGCACTGGGAATATGCAACTGTGGCAGGTGAATCAGCGCAAGCATTTGTTTGCTTCATGGAAGCAGAAAGGAGATCTTGACGGACTGCTCAGCATGCAGACCACAGGCTGTGGATGCATTTATTTATTCTGTCCATGAGGAGGCCCGATCCCAGGAGGAGGCCCAGTCCCTCCAAGAGATATATGGTGTGCATGTTTCATGTTGGTGCTTCCATGCGTGTCTGCATGTTTAATCAATAGATTTCTGTTACCACTCTGCACATTGCAGCATTTTTACTGAATGCAATTGATTATTTTATATCTGTGATTCAATGGTATTGAAACACTCACACACACTACGCCTTTGAAATACAACATCATCAAAAAAAGCAATTTGGGTGTGGCAAAAAATATTACCAAGTAATATAAGTATTTAAGATAAAAAAGTTTAACAGTCACACACATACTTTAAAAGTAACCATTTATTCTTATGTATAGTTAGCACTTCAAGCAGGCAGGATATTCATTTGACCATATGGAAATGCAAGAGTCTGGTGAAATTTGTGAGATCACAAGTGACTGCCGGACATTGACCTATGGAACCTATTTAAACCATAATAGTCAGTCGGGACTAGTCAGCTCCATCTGACAAATTCCTGGCCAGTATGTTGGTATGCATTTCTATTTAATTCAAATAAATTGTATTTACATAGCTCCACATGACAACAGGTGCCCAAAGGCACTTCATATTGTAATGCAAAGATACTACAATAATATCTTTGTAGTTGGTGACAGTGGGATGGAAAAACTCCCTTTTAACAAGACGGAACCTCTGGCAGAACCAGGCTCAGGGACGGGCAGCCATCTGCTGCGATTGGTTGGGGGTGATGGTGTGACCATGAATGAATCCACATACCAATTGCCCATCTTATTTGTCAATAGCTGACATGACTCATCACATGTATAAATAAAAATCAACTGTGTGCTAGTTTTCAAAATGACTCAGACTCAAAATTTTAATCCCACTGGTAAAAATTAGGTCATGCTAGAAAGCATTGTTTGTAAGTAGCCTGTTGCTGATGATGTCCATCCCTTTATGACCACAGCGTATCCACCTTCTGATGGCTGCTTCTAACAGGATAACACACCATGTCACAAAGTTCAGATCATGATCAAATCAAAGATGAAGGCTTCCACCTTCATCTTTGGAAGGTGGAAGCCTGTTTCCACCTTCCAAAGATGACTTTAGTGATGGTTCTATACAACAATCTGGGCTCTGTTTGTTTTGCAGGCATATGGAGAGAACTTTAGTCTCTACACTGGCATAAATAAATATGTTACACTGTGAGCTTTACTGTAATGTTGGTTGCACTACATATTCAAGAAGAAAATAAAAACTGGTTGAGACGATAAGCTACTTAACAGTCACCTAACCACAGGTAACTATCTTCCCATCAAAAATCAAAAAGGAAATTGGAGATGGGTTAAGAGGCAAGTGCAAAAAGGTGTCCTTATAAGCAGATAAATAATGTACTCAGATACTAGTTTGTATTCATGATGCGCAGTCAGTGGATAAAGTCATATCAATTTTATACTAGTTGCAGAAGTGTTTTTCTATCAAGTTTGGTAATCTCAGCTATCTGTGGTTAGACTCCCTTGGTATAACTGGAAGGGAGAGTCAAAGGTTGAGAGCCAATGGGGCAGATGGAGGGAGTTTGTGAGTGTGGATGGTGGAGGTCAAAGAAGCCACACTATCACAGGATTTCCCCCACAGTCAATGATTTCACAGTTAAGGTTAAATTCTAGGGCATTCATGGAGTATCTATGCGACTCAGATACAGAACTGTATGAGATTAGGGTACCCTGATGTACTCTCATCATCTAGAAATTGGCTAAAAGGTCACATTAAATTTGGTGCTTTGCTGTAAGTGATATTTTTGACAGAATGAGCGAATTTCACATTGGGTATAATTAAGAAATTAAAATGAGGATGAATTAAAGGAAAAACAGTATGCACATTTTGACAAAGTTGTGTCATCGACTCACGAGATCATCGATATCTTAATAAGATAAGCATGATTTCAGCTTAAGCTTTGCTCTGTTGGCTTTTCAAAAACATGATAAAAAAACATGATAATTTCCTTTGCCGCAGTCGTTTCGGGTTCTGTTGTTGTTATAGTGTCATTGATGAGATCAATGCAAGAGAGGCAATCATTGCCCTTCTGCTGAGGACCATTCCTTTCTGTGGGCATGCTTGTCGTCCACTGCTTTCTACCAACTTGACGTGACCTTCAATGTGATTCACCACTTTGGGCCATTGGCTGAGAGGCCTTCACAGCACTTACTGTTGATCGCTTGGGCCTTTGTGGTCCAGTTTGCAGATGTCCCTGTAGCACATCTTTGGGTGGCCTGCTGTTCTCTTGCTATCAGAAGAGTATGCCTTTGGGATGCAACAATGTTCCACATGGCAGACATGACCAAGCCAGCACATCCTGCATTTCCTGAGCAAAGTGTACATCCTGGATACAAGGGTGCGCTGATGACACAAGCATGGTTGATAATCATCATGGTTGTTACTTTGGTTGTCTCCCAGATGTATGTATGGTGGAGTCCATGTCAGTGAACTGATGAACAGCCTACATTTCATGGTTGTCAATAATCATTACTTGTGGTGCCTGACATCCTGCCCCATCACACTGGTGTTTTTCAGACTGATGGTCATACCAATTTCCTTAGAGGCTTAAAAAAACGATCCATCCTTTAGGCAAAAGGCTCTGGAGGTTTTGCTGCAAGTGGGTTCCAACATCTGCATCATCAGCAGTCTCTGAAGATTCATACTCACACGCTTAGGGGTTTAGGTTGAATACTCTGCCAGATGATCTAGTAGGTATGTAGGTCTGTTCCCTCGCAAAGCCAAAAATGTTCTTCAGAAGCATAGAAAAGAAAATCCATCCATCCATCCATTCCCTTCTGCTTGTTCTTATGGAGGTTGTGGGGAGACTGGAGCCCATCCCAGCTACCATAGGGCGAGAGAGGGGGGGTACACTCTAGACAGGTTGCCAATCTGACGCAGTGGCTACTGAAGAAGATGCCAAATGGTATTGGAGTGAGGGCACAGACTTGCTTTACTCCACTGTGGCTTTTGAATGGCTTCAATAAACTGTGCTAATATTGTACTTCAACTGGTGTATTCTCTCTATTTGCAGAGCCATTTTCATAATGTAGCTTTAAAATTGTTTTATGAAAATACTGACTCCTTAAAGAAGTCCAGACGCTTTTCTTTCCAAGCTCCTTAGACTGACTCTTTTTAACCCTCCAGTTGTTGTGATATTGCAGCAATCCCTGCCACATTACACAGCAACATTGTAATGCCAAAACACTACAGCTAATGCAAGCGTAATTCACAGTTTATAAATGTACTTATTAAACTATAGCCCTAGTAAAATGATATTAAAACACATCTGGCAAATGAAAACAAAGTTTACTTTTGAATAAACCCAAAAAGCTTTGTTATATATTTGCATAGCTAAAGAGACTTACAATTTTAGCATAGCTTAAGTTTAAAATAGAGATTTAAAAAAAAAAACTGAAGGAATCTTTTCTCTTTACTTTTTAAATGGATTTGAACATCAGTGATTAATAGACCTGTCACATTTTCACTTAGCTCACGGTCAAACAAGTGTAGTTCCCACTTCAACTATTTTTTTTCTTCATTCAAACTTTATTTCTAAAGGTTTTATACTGAATGAAAGAATGAGAGCACCAAGTTACATGTTGTCCTGTCACTATGCCGACATCTGATTTCACTGTGTACATTATGTGCCAGTGATGCCCGGTGATGAGGGCATACTAAATGTGACATTGGTGATTGGAGATGAGCTTGCAAATCAAGGCTTTACTGCCATCACCAACCAGGGCAAGCGCATATTCATTTATTTATACTCCTAGATTGCTAACATCAATCAGAGCATTATAAATCTCCCAACTCATCAATAGGCAATCTGCTAATGCATGCAGCCGATCAATTCCTGACTAACAGAGCCAACATGCGTAGCAACTCATCTCTTTTGCTCACTCACTTGCTTTTTTTTCCACCAATACATACAAACAAGCACATTTATATCCTTTGTACAAACACAGATTTCATTTAGAGATGAGTAGTTTGATCACATGGTGTTGCATTACTTAATTGAGGAAAAGAAAAGATTCAAGAAAGTGGCCTGGGGGTAACCTAGGCATAACATGAGGTGCACCTCCACACTTCTATCACTCCGGAGAAAAGGCCAGCACACCAAACAGTCTAAGATGCTGAGCTGCAACGAGGTGAGCAATGCCAAGACAACAAACAACACATTTCTAATGGTCCCTAATTTTCCCTAACCAAAAGTAAAAAGAAAACAAAGGACTTCTCTAAAGTGTACTCCTAATCAATAAACAAAAGGAAAAGGGTTCCAACAAAAGAGGCTTCTCACTCATACTAAACTGCAACAAAATGCCCAACATATACAGTGTGTAAGTATTTGCAGTGTTTGCAAAGATTATTTACACAAGGCTCTAAGCTCAGAACAGAGATATCGGAATATATCCAAGAATCTCATCACAGCTGTTAATGAGGCTTCTCACACAAACACTCAGTGCCAGTAGCAAACTACCTACCAGCTCTTTGCTGGGTGCACAGGAGAAAACGAGAGGAGCAAGGTGGCTGTCAGCTGGAGGTTAAGAGGCCGGTGTTCATCCAGTGATACAATCCGTAGACAACAGCATCCTCAAACCGGCCAATCAGCCGTCTCCACCTGTCACAGCAGCAAACTCACACACACCAGCACACCTTGGAGTTGGAAAGAGCTGCACACACCCAGACACACTCTAATAGGACGAGCCACCAAATAAACCTATCAGAGAAACTTCAGAAGTGCCCAAATCAAAAATCTGGTTTATTCTTAGAAGGAATAAATGGATGACCACGGAAGATCACTAAAGAAATTTACCATTCTTTCCTTGATTACGAAAATCCCATTCAAAAAAACCTTGTCAAGTAAAGGATATTTTAAGTATTACTGTCAAAATTTACAATCAATACCTTTATGAATTTACAAACAGCACTTTTACAACAAGGGCCAAACTACTGGTCACAATAAAAGACAGGAACGCCAAAATCGCCGGCATAGGTCCACATCATCTGTCACATTTAGTAGAGGCAGTATTATAGTTTGGGCTGCCAATGGAACTAATGTTTATTCAGAGAGTAAGTGCTGATATAAGAGGCTTTGTGAATTCTGTGGTGATATTTGTTGGAATACACGACTGTACCAACACCAGTGAACACCAATAAAAAGAAAATGACCAAATAAAAATAACCAATTTGCTGTTTTTTCTCTTTTATTCACATCAGAGAGAAAATGTACAGCTGCAAGAAATATATATTTGTGTCCCATAATGCTTGACCTACTGGGAAACAAAGGAAGTCATTCCTCTGCTTCCATATCTTGGCAAATAACTGGACAAAAGCAAATGTCAGACATGGCGTGTTTGAATGGAGACAGTCAGTGACAGACTGACGAAACAAGACTTTCTTTTATTGACTCACACGTATGCTGATACTGTCTCGACAGGTTAACGCATGACACATTCAGTTTCGCCATATGTAGTTTGACTTAAACAAAATCCCACAGCGCAAAATGTATACAGTGTATTACAATCATGTATGACTGCTGCAATTCTTTGTGACTTTTTCAGTAATTTCGATAAAGACAATATTCTGTCTACCATTTGTATAACTGAATGTCAGCAGTAAGAACCTCACTACAGGGCGCTGAGATTTATCAGGGCCTCAGTCCTGGAGGCTTCAGCTGTGAACAGCAATGGTTTGTTTGAAAAGTCCTTCAGATATGAATATTTAAATCAGCATTTTGACATTTTGGGAAATGCATTATTATGTTTACTTTGCGAATATTTGACAAGAAGATTAATAGCCATCATCAAGACTAAACGCAAATTGGCTGTCTCGGTGGGTTAAAAAACAGCTACAAGCACCACTGTCACTGTAGCATGCCACAATTTACTTGTGTAATTTATGCAAAGCATAAAATTATATTACAGTTATATATATTTTTTAATTTGCTATAGAACCATAAAAATGCCATATTCTCCCAACCAGAATGCTATTATTGTACACCTTGCTAATCATATATTGTCTCATGAAGCTTCCCTTTCTCTTTCCTTTCCTCCTTTCCTTTTTCATGGCACGAAAACATTCCTCAAAGATTCTGGTTCATGTTGACATGATAGCATCACACAGTGGCTGCAGATTTGTTGACTCCACATCCGTGATGTGAATCTCCCGTTCCACCACATCCCAAAGGTGCTCTGTTTAACTGAGATCTGGTGACTGTGGACGCCATTTGAGTACAATATTTAAGAACATTGTCATGTTAAAGAAACAGTTTGAGATGATCTGAACTTTGTGACATGGTGTGTTATCCTGTTAGAAGCTGCCATCAGAAGGTGGAAATGCTGTGGTCATAAAGGGATGGACATCATCAGCAACAATTCTGGCTGTAGGGTTTGTAGTAAGGGCCCAAAAGTGTGCTAATAAATTAACCCCCACATCATTACTGACACTCCCACCCAAATCTCATAACAGAAATTGAGACTCATCAGAGGAGGCAACATTTTTCCAATCTTCTCTTGTCCATTTTTTATAATCCTGTGCAAATTGCGCCCTCAGTTTCCTGTTCTTTGCTGACAGGATTTGCACCTGGTGCGGTCTTCTGCTACTGTAGCCCATCTGCTTCGAGGTTCGACATGCTGTGCAATGAAGATGCCCTTCTGGGTACCCGGGTAGTAGTTAGTGCTTATTTGAGTTAGTGTTGCCTTGTTATCAGTTCGATTTTTCTGCCACTGGATATTTTTCTTTTTTTCTCACCATTCTCTGTAAACCCTAGAGATGGTTGTGTGGGAAAATCCCAGTAGATCCACAGTTTCTGAAATCCTCAGACCAGGCTGTCTTCCACCAACAACCATGGTCCTTAGATCACCTTTCTTCCCCATTCTGATGCACAGTTTGAACTTCATCAGGTCATCTTGAGACGTGATTGGCTGATTAGCAGTTGAACCAGTGTACCTGTGGCTGGTGAGCACATAAAAGTGATGCAGAGCCCAAGGGATGCTAAAAACACTGCAAAGAAACCCCACAAAACAGAAAAACAGCTTTTATAAATCACCTAATTGTTTTCTTTATTGTTTAATTTTTTTGTATGTAGCATGTGCAACTTTAAAGCTCAACTTGTCTTGTGTGTTGAAATTAAACGATGATTATTGTCGAATATAACTTGTCTTCATGTCTTGTCTTCTTATCCGACTAACCTAGTTTCATTGTGTTTAAGTGATTAGTGTTGACTACATGCTCTATCAGCAGTAGTGTGGGGTGTACATAAAAACATGCAGCCAACAAAGAATAAAATAATGTGAATAAGCACTCTTAACATCAAACTCAAGGGCTCTTGAGTTGAATTCTACTAGTGTAATATGTCCCTGAGGTTTCTTTTGACACAGGATCTTACTGGAAATGACAGCTACAGTGACTGAAAAAGAAGCTCTGAATGTATTAGCCTTGGCTTCCGTAAGCCATTCACAGAGCTCGTATTATACAAAGTACATTTTCTTGTAATGATTAGAATTGCTACCAAGCAGTACGCCTACAGTTCACTGGCCTTCTGAGTTATTCGGGAAGATAATAAGGAAGAAAAAAAAGGCCATTTAATAACAAAACCCCACAAATAACAGTTATATTCTTCCCTTTGAATATGCATCATTTTGCCACAAATGGCACACAAACTCACTTCTCAGTACAAAATTTCATGTAAAATGTTTTAGTTCAAGTGGCAATTCCGCGTGAAAATTAATGTTTCATTTATTTTTTGATAAGGAGTCAGGTTTTTCTTTAGATATTTTATTTTTACTGAAAGTTTTATCATTCAGTCAAAAGAAAATTACACGTAGAGTTCACTGAAAATCTAAAACCCGTCCATTTTCCATCCACTGATAAAGATTATTTATAAATGTCTCTCTTTGACTCTTTGATGCAGAAGATTAATGACAACATGAATTCAGCATCTTGATGTGTTCCTAACTTTTAGCGCTATCAACAAGTCCTTATCAAAATCCTGTATCACTATGTGTTCTGGCCACCAGACAACTGATGCCCTGAGTCAACTGATGTGCATCTATAATTAGAAAAGCTGAAATGGTGTTTACAAGAAAAACACATTTAGTTTATCCTGCACACAAGATAACATGGCAGAGCCAATACTGTATGAACGCAAATAAGCAAAGCTGTCCGTGCATGCAGACACAGACGCACACAGGCAAAGACTGAAAACACATAGATCACCCCATCAATCACCTGCCCAGCAAACAGAGAAGCCAAACACAGACTGTGTTTGCAGCGCTCACCTTTACCACGCAATAAGTGCGGTGAGAGATTTACCATAGTGGGCCGTGGTGGTGCCCTTGACTGCCCCTGCCCTTTCTCCTCCGTAACACAAAGGTAATTATCACCTTGTCTGTTATCAGACAGGGTCCCCCCTCATTCCACCCTGGCCTGCCTTCTCTCCATTACAACCCAGGGTAGATTAATTGCCATAACAACGGGCACAGGGGGTGCCAAGCACCTCCGGCTGGACATAAGCTAAGTAGATGACATCATGCCGCGTTATTAATGCTGACATTAGGGGAAGATGGAGCCCGGACCCTTGCACTACAGGCAGAGATGGGAAATGTCACTTTAACATGTAGAATGCTAATTATGCCACTTAATTAACGTTTTTTTCGTTGTTTAACCGTTTTTGGATGCTGGCCAATGGGAGATGTAGAAGGATGCTCATGCAGGGTTTTGGAATGCCATCCCCAGTGCTTTAATCCGTTGAACAATGCACCTGGGTATGTTTGTGGATGTGCGTTTGTTTGTCGGAGTATGTGTGTGTTAATGGGCTTTAATACCTGCACAGGTGGGCAGCAGAGGTTAGCAGCTGAATGCATCGGCAACCGCACACCGTTCAAGCACACACACAGTTTGGCATCTAAGATGCTAGCGCATGACTCATATGGTGAGCAGGCTTCTTGTAATGCAGTAGGTGACTGGGTGGCAGGAGACAGGATATACTTCATTTTTACCAACACAAGGGGCAAGGTGCAAACTACATTTTTCTCATGTTTGTGCTCATGTACCTGAATTAGAAAGAAGATTAAAAAACATATCTGCTGGGAGAACGAGCAGGCCTGAGTCATGCTTTGCTGAAACCCAGGCTTCTTCATTGAAAACTTTCTATTGTATAAACATAACAACTTTACATGGTTAGACTTCCTCAGATCTCAGGAAAGAAAAAATGAAAATGTGGTAAAAGATTGACACAAGCAGCTGGGGCAAAGATGGGCGCTGTGGATGCTTATGTAACACGTCCTTTCTGTCTGTTTTATCTTTAAATGGGATGTAGTGAAACTTTATGATATTGTGAAATTCATAAAGTACTGTGTAAGAGTCTTGAGCAGCCTCTTGTTTCTTTATATTTTCCTATGAAAATGTGAAATAGGTGCAAATATACAGGCAAATACAGTATGCCAGGATAATAATCTTGAGGTCTGAGCCCTGGGGAGGCCAATCCATGACTGATCATGTTCCATTGTGTGTTCAATGGTGCTATCTATCTATCTATCTATCTATCTATCTATCTATCTATCTCTCTCTCTCTAGAGAGAGAAAGTCCAAAGAAAGACAAACTTAATAATTTTGATAATTTTGAGTAGCAATGCAAAACCATAAATATAATGTAGATACTCAGATATAAGCTACTATTCTACAAAATTCTGCCATATGCATTAATAAATATTCAGCTGTTTTTCCAAAAGTATTCATCAATTTGTTAACAAGCTCATAATTACAGGTATAGCAGGTTTAATGTTTATGCTCATTAAACATTTACCAAACCTCAGTTTAATGAATGCACAAACTTTTCTATCCGGCTGGTTTCTGTTACATGATGGCAGTCTGAGGCAAGACTCTCATCTCCACAAATCAAACATAATGAAATGCAAGTGTCAGGCCCGCAGTCAGCTCCATGAATCACAAATAAAGTATTAATAATAGAGTAATTAACTTACTAATTGGAGCTCTCGCTGGCTTCGAGAGTGTCCTGTGCGACATCTATTCCCTCTGTGGAGCCTTATCGTTGCGTCGGATATACATACTCTTCCTGGCCCTGATGTTTTTTGCTTCGTTTCTGAAGGAACAACTGTTTTCTTCTTTAGAAGATTTGATCTTCATGAACCACATCAAATGTTGTTTATTTGAACAAACGCTTTGCAAATGCAAATCTGAGTGCTTACGGTCAACCGCAAGACAAGTGTCAACCTCTGCCAAGATTCTTCAAAATAACATCACAGTACAGTGCCAGCAAAGACCTGCCACAACTGTTTGACATTTTCTGGAAGGGATGCAGTTTTCTGTGCCTCACAGACTCGTGTTTGACAGAATGTAAACCAGCCAACTGAATCGGGCCACATGGGCTCCATCTGAAAGGTCAGGAACTCCTCAAAGCAACCGCCCAATCAGAACTGAGATACAGCTGTCATGATTGGAAGAAATGGAGGCGCGGAATGGTATCGCCATGGGGCAACACTTTCTAGAGCAGTGCAATTACAGCACCAACTCAGTGAGACTGTTTAAAGCTAATTCAGCCCCCTGGCATACACTGGGCTAACCTTTTATGGTTGTACATAAAGAAAACTTGTTGTCTGTGACGAGTAAACTTTGACCACTTGTCTTGATGTGTTTAGTTTCTAAATATAATATATATGGAGAGCTGTTTTTCCACGACAGACAGAACTACTTGTACCGTTGTGACAGTAAACAATCCCACCTGTGGAAATGGAGTTTTCACTTTTTGATAGCCCCGAGTTTATAGGCGTCCAGCGGCAGATTTATTTAGTTATTTTTGATTGGCTTTGTGAATAAGCAGGGAAGCGCCTCCTTCGTTCCGTCTGTCTTCGCTTACCGCGTGCCACCATAACAGAACAACACAATTAAGGGTCACTTCTCATTAGTCTGTGTCTAAGAGGGGGCATGGAGGCTCACACAGTTTTGTTATTAGAGTCTGCCGTGAACAAACTGCCACTGCGCTATCACTAATAATCCTTGGTCATAATCAAAGGTTGGTTCCTTTAAGTCACAGTTGCTTGTCTGCCGTTGTCACAATAACAAGTAGCATTACACATATTCGGATAGGGATGAAACAACAGTGCAATTTTATGTCTCGAAAAACAATTCACTATGAGAGGGAGCTGGGGTTTTTTGTTAAGTTACTGATCAGGATGTTAGAGTACTGAAATTACGTTTTCATTGTAATACAGTGCTTTTGTTTAGCAAGTCAGGTAATTTAGTAACTTCTTTTTTAGTTAGTTACAAATAACCAATATGTTACTATTAAATATGGTACTGTATTTCTTTCGTCACTTGCTATTTCAAAAGAAGAAAAATGTAAGTAAAGCTATTGGATAGCATCGAAAACAACATAGAAAACAACAATTATAATGTCAATATAAGGTAGCTCAGAAAATGCAATGGCTAGCTTTGATTAAAGCTATCACTTCAGCTTCAGCAACTGGGTGTTGTAGTCCAATTTCATTTGAAAAGGTAAACTTGTATAATGATTTTGCTAGGCCTTCAGCTCATCTGTATGTTCATCTCTGGTTTTTCTCCTCTTCCCCTTGATAAAGTTAAGTAAGCTGGTTGGTCAGTCAAGTACAACATAACATAATCATCAAAATATCTGGTCGTAGTTTTAGCATTTAGCTATCTCCATAGAGCCTGCTAGCAAATAAATCTTCTAGTAAATGCTGTGCTGGCTTAGAACACAGTTGCCTAACCACCACCAACACCAGCAGATGACAGGGCACCCCAAATCATCATAGAGTGCAGAAGGTTGACAGTGGAGTTGTACACGTCCTCTCAGTTCTCCCTCCAGACTTCAGGATCCTGATTTTTAAATAAAGTGCAACATTTACTTTCATCGGTAAAGACAACTTTGGCCCAATGAGCAACTGTCCAGTTCTTTTTCTCTTTAGCCCAGTTAAAATGTATCTGACATGGTCTCTGGTTTAGGATTGGCTTGACATTAGAAATGCAGCAGTTGTAGCCCCATTCCTAAAGACGTCTGTATGGTGACACAAGCCTATGAACAGCTAATCTTTTCATAAGTGATTGTCTGTGACTTACCCTTATTGTGGAGGGTATCAATGATATGGATGTGATATGGTGTGTACTACATATAATACTGGTATATATCTTGATATATGCAGATATTTCTGGAGTGGAGACTGCATCAACAGTTTACATAATCTAGTTTATTTAAGGAGTAGCCCCCAACTGGGCACGCTGCATTTATTAAGCCTTATTCATAATCCAAAACATGACACAATGATAAATTTAGCACTCTAATGTCACTGCAGAGTCTGAATAGCGATATCCACTCTGCAAAAGCTTAAGTTTCCTGGCTTCCTCTTCCTTCTCCCTGGGGCCAAATTTGCAAAAGCGGGTCATCCCAGACTTCATCTCCTCCCCCTGGTAGAGTAGTCTTATTCATCTATCATAAAGCTTCCCAGAGGATTTCCCTAGGAATGTAAATTGAGGTTCTGAAACAGCCACAGTTTAGGAAAAAATGCATCTGATGGCAAGCGAGCGAGAGCAACTCCTCTTTGCTCTCGTCTCTCCTGCTCATTCCCCAACCCCTTCTTCCTTATCTGTCTGCTATTTTATCTGCTCGCCAAGGTCAGACAGGCTTGAGGCGATCAGTCCTGATAAAGACGGGAGGTTTTGGGGAGGTGGGGGTAAGAGGCAACGGTGGCAGGGTTGAGGCAGGCCTTGGTCAAACGGGTCATGTACAGCTGTTGACGGTCATATCTAAACAGTCCTCCAGACAGCAAAGTAGTTTTGTATTTGAGTCACATTTAGGCAACCTGCCTGATGCTCTGAATATCCCCACAAGAGATTATCGTGTTGTCTAGCTGAGTCACAATGCATCCATTTATCAGGAATTGGTACGATTTGCTGACTTGCTGTGGTTTATCAAATTTCATTTCAACTCTTTCAGAATCTTTAATGCAGTCAGTCGGGGTGAGACAAAAAAACAGTAAAGGCAGGGAGAAGGTGAGCTGAAGAATGTTGATGTGTAGGAGAGCAGGAGATCTCGTAACACCTGCACATTTCCCACACAAGGCTCTGGGGAGATACTACACCACAGAGACTAACTCATCTCTTTTCATTCTCTCTCTCGCTCTCTTGCAGGAGATAGATCGGGTTTGTGAAAGCCCAAGGCCCACATTCCTTCAGTATCCTCCCTGTGCTCTACATTGTGATTTTGGATTGACTGACTAACCCCTGTATACCTGTTGGGAGAAGGATGAACGCATTCAACGTTTGAGTCATTGCTCATTTAAATTTAAACATCAGAAATATTGCAAGGAATTTTTTTTTTAGGTGCTTTGCGGAATCAGTGCCTTGTTTTACTGACTTTTTAGTTACTTTTCTTCAGAAAAAAACTGACATTTGAGTTGTTTGCTAAAACAATAGCCTCACTTGACTTAAGTTGAGCCTGAGAGAATGCCAAAGCAAAGACAATAAAGAGCAAGGCACCGTAGAAACACCCAATAACACAAACACACACACACACACACACGCACAAACACAAACATATTTCTTTTTCTCACTCCACTAAGGGAATGGGAGCTCTATTAAATAATTCAAATGGCTGTCCTAGGATGCCAATCAGAAATACTACAGCCATAAAAGCCACGTCTATACTTGGTGCAGAGTGGAGGCCCTGCAGCAAATGAAGGCATTATTCTTGTTATCCTCCGGAGGATGCAGCAGCGCCTAGTATTTCTTCTTTTTCTGCTTGTCGTCGACTTATTTCTTTATTTATTCTCCGGGTGCAAGGAGGGAGAGATGTTTCAGTTTTGAAGCAGGACATATCTGCAGGGGAAAGCGACTGTCAGCCTACTTTATCCCCATTTGAATAGTGCCTCTTTGCTTGCTCCAAGGTGAAACACACTCTGTTTGAAACTGGGTTAGGAGAAAAACTGCCAAGGCGGACTTCTAACACTGCTGAAGGTATAAGCACCCCAAGCTCTTACCCTCACCCCCTCACCCACTATGGTTTAGGTTATCTATATGTAAACCAGTGCATGTTTATTACTTATCACTGCTCTGGTCTGTGCTTTGGTATGGTTTGTGTTTTAAACAGCTTTAGATGCTCTTAGATGCTCATATATTGAATTAAAGATAACAGTACGACTATCGTCCCAACTTGCTTGGTAACAGTAACGATTCAATTCAACTATGCCAACAGCCCCCTCAAGGCAAAGACAAGAAAGTGTCATCAGCAAGTTAGAATTCAGGGCTTTCTGGAAAATGTTTTGATTGTCAAGTTTTTACTTAGAAAAATATATAACTTTATGGTTGCTCTAGCCAAAATGAAGCAGCTAGATGGCTCTAACACAGGGGTCTCGAACTCCAGGCCTCGAGGGTCGGTATCCTGCATGTTTTAGATGTGTCCTTGATCCAACACAGCTGATTCAAATGACTAAATGACCTCCTCAACATTTCTTGAAGTTCTCCAGAGGCCTGGTAATGAACTAATCATTTGATTCAGGTGTGTTGACCCAGGGTGAGATCTAAAACCTGCAGGACACCGGCCCTCGAGGCCTGCAGTTCCAGACCCCTGCTCTAACACCTCCTTCAACCATTCTGTTGAACGCAGTAAATAAAATGTAAATTGTAGTTACTCACAAATACCAGTAAAATATTAATGAAAATCAATGGTAGATAAATATCGAGAGCTAAAAGTAACAAAATTAGATAAATAATTGCATCAATAAATAATTACTTACATGTGTCAGTACTTTAATTCACAGGTGTCGAACTCCAGGCCTCGAGTGCTGGTGTCCTGCAGGTTTTAGACGTGTCCTTGATCCAACACAGCTGATTTAAATGGATAAATTACCTCCTCAACATGTCTTGAAGTTCTCCCGAAGCCTGGTAATGAACTACTGTAATGTAATGAACTTGATTCAGGTGTGCTGACCCAGGGTAATATCTAAAACCTACAGGACACCGGCCTTTGAGGCCTGGAGTTCGACACCCCTGCTTTAATTTAATATAAAAACATACATATTATCATGTATATAAATAATTAAATAATATTTTAAGAAAACAACCTATGTGATTATTTCATCAGTGCATTACGAATTCATTCGTAAAAATTCATTGGGGGGGGGTCTGTTTTAGTCAAAATCATTGTTTTGATCTAGAGTGTATGGAAGGATCCATAACTCGAAATTTTGAGTTATTTTCTCGAAATTTCGACTTTTTTCCTTAAAATTTCGACTGGTTATGAGTGCGCGTTACTTTGCGCCATATGCTTCCGGGTAACAAGAAAGTGACCTCATTCACGTAGATTATTGATTGGCAGAGCTAACTCGAAATTTCGAGTTATTAACTTGAAATTTTGAGAAAAGTAACTCGAAATTTCAAGAAAATAACTCGAAATTTGGAGAAACATAACTCGAAATTTGGAGAAACATAACTCGAAATTTCGAGTTATGGATACTTGTTTTGTGTTTTTTTTTTAGTGGCGGAAACGGGCTTCCATAAGGGTGAGCATATCTTAAACTTTGTGTATATTTTTTAGCTTGTGTCTGGCAAGTACACTCAAGAGTGCAGACTTCCAAAGATGTAAGGGGCACTTTTGAAAAAAAGCTCTATCAAACCCATGATGTTTTAAGTTTATGCTACAAAAAAATTTGTTGGTAGGATGGAGAGTGACTTTATTAATTTAATTTTCTCTCTCTACTTGATATCTGCGAGGATTTTGTCTTTTACATCATTTTTTAATTGTTTATGTAAATCAGCCTACGTTTGTGTATTATGTCTTATGTGTAACTGTCTTATAGTCAGAGGCACAAGTCTCAATTCAGTGTAACATTTTTGAATTAAAAATTAAATAAAATTTAAAAAGAAGTATTTCCGGGTCATGCAAAGAAACCCCAAATAATCATGCAGTGATTTTCATCAATATTTCTCCAACTGCATGACAAAAAGACTCTTCCAGATAAAATCATGCTAATTTTATTATACAAATTTAGTATTTTAAAGTTCAAAAACAGTTCTATGTTGAGAATATCACACATTAGTGAAAGCAGGAGTAAACAGCAGATCTGCAGCACTGTGCATTGTCTGTTGTTTGTTGAGGTTTCTAACACAGTTGCTGCACTGTAATTACACACAAACTAGAGAAAACCAAACTGATGGTGTAAATTGTCCCCACCATTATTTGTTTCAGTGCTGAACATTATGCCGAGGGCTTTTTTTTATGGTTCTCCAAATTCATCTATTAATTATTTATCTCAAAATTATATTTCCAGTAATACGGGTATTTTGTTTGTGACCCTCTTTTCAGAGGGACCGAGAAAAAAAAAATCCAATAGGCTTTTAGGAAAAATATTTTCCCCCACTTTAACAGAGCAAGCAATCTCACTTTCTATGCTGAAGCAAGGTTCTCAAAGCCCAGGAGTCCATCTTCAAACTGTGCTAATGGACAATTTAACCACCACTCTCCTTAGGCTCCCACTGCACCTTAAAAATGGAACCAATCCCCTTACCGCTAAACCCACTCCCACTTATCTATTTGGTTACCTAGAGATGATGTCACTCTATATCCGGGGAGCTTGTGCACAGCCATGTTCCTCTGTGTATGTGCATGTGCAAAGGAAGGCAGCCAAGGTCATTACTCATTGATAAGGCACCGATGAAGCACTCATGTTATCTTCTCTGCCTGGGGACTCCCCAGAGCAAGCTCTACAATTAGCCACCTTTCCCTTACTATTTATCCCAGTAACAACCACCCCAGCCCAAATACTGTAGCTGAGATGGCCAGAGAGTGAACGGATGATAGGCAACCCCCCCAGCACTGTTTAAGATGGGTGCTTATGAAATCCTTGGACATATCACTGCTCCCACATCACCTCAGAACACAGCAAATATGAACTGAAAATTGACGCATCCCATTTATGTTAACTGTTTGATAAACGCCGCAAATTGCAGGAACTGAATAAAACATAGGTACATCTGAATGAGTGCATCTTGACAAAATAATTGAAAATTCTGTCTGTTTTAAACACATGGGATGCATTACCTAATACACAAGAGATGTGTATTTCTTTGCATATTGGTTGCTGGCAGTGAGAGAAGCTGGGCTGTCTGTGAGCAAGGAAGTTATTACTTAACTAAATAATCTGTTCAATTTTACTTGTAATTTTAAAACCCCATTACCATTCATTTACCCCTCTGGCCACAGTTTGCTTAAAATTACATTTTCTTCCTCTTTTCAATCAAAAGAATACACCAGAATATCTCCCATGCTCACATCCTAAATGGCAATATTCACGAGTAGGCTAACCCGTGGAAAGAGAACAAGTAATTAGCATGACTGCAAGATAAACTCACTATAATATAAACCTATAAACAAAATCATCCTTTTGGTCATTCTATCTGTTAACGCCAAGCAAAATTATTACAATTCACTATATTTTTTTAAATCAGATTTGTATGAATAATTACTCAGACACATCATAATAAAAACAGGATGGCAAACTTCTTGCAAAAGACTTTTGGTTTTGTTTTGGGTTTTTTTTTTTTGTTGTTTTCAGCAACCAATTGCAAGTAACACAACCTTTGGATACCAAACATGTAACACCCTCAACCTCTTTCAATCATGAAGTGATTCAAGCTTGTCACCAAAAATCTGACTTGGATTTACTGCAATCACTCTCAGACTGGTTGGAGAGGCTTTGTAAATGATTGCCGTCTACTATATTAACAAACACAGGTTGTCAGCATGTTGCAGTCTGGGTAGTGTTTGATTCAAACATCATAGTATTGATACCAATGCTAGTATTGATATCAGATTGATATTATCAAAGTAGGTTAGATACTTTATTTCTATCCTCTAAGTTCAGTATGTAGTCCACTGAATTGTGTCAAATGGAAATAAGAAATATACTTCAAACACGGAATATGAAAAATCTCTGAACATTTTTGTGTTGACTGTCATTTCTGCTAAAGCGCATTTAAACAACAGAAGTTTAGATTCCAGGTCTTCAAACAGCCCAGTTTCAAAAAGGTGAGTTTTGTTGTTAACGAATTATTGCGGAAATTATAACTCAGAGTGATTTAGTGGTCTTTAAAATGTCTTCGGAATTAGCAAACTGATGAAGATTCTTTAAAGGTTAAAAAAATCGGTATTGGTATCTTCTCAATACTGGGCTTGTATTTACTTTACTGGAATGATACCAAAATTGGAAGTAGTGTACAGCTCTACTGTGTAACTCATCTGCAACTCACCTTTTTGTAACAGGAGATAACTCATTTGGTTGGCATAGAGTTTTAAGCTGACTTTACTATACAGAAACAGGCTGCAGAGAGACTGTGTCACATCACCGTCGTGCAGCAACTCTTTGCTGAAGAATTTCTGAAGTTCTGCTTCAGATCTATGTTATTAGATTATTGCTGGACTGACTGCGAGTAGATAATGGGGATTTCTCTGTGTGCTGACAGCAACAAATGGCAACAGACTGTGATTTTCACTTATTTATCGCACTCAAATTGCATGTAATTGCCAACTTGACTGACTCCGTCTTATTGACGTTTATCGAGTGGTCGCAGATCCGCTTCACGTCTTTGAAGCAACTATTCGAAATGCAATAAGGTCACAAGTTCATTGCACACGCTTGCAGTAATTGCAGCTACGGTTTCCCCCAGTGTGACTGTAGCATAACATTAAATCACCGATGAATTTGATTGTTGAAGTTTAATTTTGGTGAACTTTGATGAATCTGTGAAGTTGATAGCTGCAGACCAACATGTACTGACCCCGAGGCAATAACAAAAATTAGAAAGAGTCTAAAATCTAATAAGGTCATATTAGCTGTGTAAGAGCACAAGTAACAATGCCGGTAAAACATCCAGCACTACCTACAGTATTTTCATTACTGGGCAAAGGAGTTTTACTTTCTTGTGTAGCCACCTTCTGTACTTATTGGGATAGTTTTAAAGGGCAATGCTGGTGTAAAGCACATCATACAAAGAATGCAATAAGAGTGGATATTTAAATTTTAATATAGCATTAAGTTAAATAAGAAATCTGTGTTACAGAGAAAGAATATGTGCATGTCATTGAACTACATAAATCAAAGGACAACCCTGAGAGTGTAAAAGCTTTGTCCAAATTAAATATGTTATGTATTATGTAAAGCAAACATCAGCTGTTTGGCAGCAGTAACCATTTTCCTTCTCAGTGCAAAATGTGTGCGTTCTTTTAAGTTCTCTGAAATGTAGAGTTTTTCTCATATCAGTCACCCAGTGGGAGCGATCTCATCCCGACATGCTACAAATTGCTAACATATTGTCAAGGAAATGTAGTAAAATGTCCTGCTTTCTGAGGAGCAAGGCCTCGCGTTGGAAATCTGTGTGCGAATGCATAGCAGGGTAGCTGTGTGTCTGCCTTGACACAGTCTTCAGGTATTCGTTTCCTTCCTGCAGTGCAAAGTATATGCCTCAAAAGTGGAAACAATTCTGGTGCAGGCAGGGAAAGAACTGATATATAATGAAGTGTTTCACTGCATGCTCTGTATGCAGTGAAACTTTAGAGGAAAACAGCAGCAAACACCACCAGTAATTGGCTTTGAAAATTCAGTCTGCAATTTAGAGGCCATGCTTGTGAAAAAGATTCATATGATTTATGTAAATCTGTCTCATAAATGCAAGAATATCATCAAGGATATAACCAGTCTAGACACATTGGAGGGACATCATTCAGGGTGAAAATGCAGTCTACCCAGTTTTAACAGACCTAATGCTCTTTGACTGAGATCATGCTAATACCAATACAATGGCATACAGCCTCCAGACGACTTTTTTTTCGCTGATGCCTTTTGAGGTTCTTGCAATAACAGTTTTTACATTTGGCTTTTTCAGCCTGATGATTTTCCATCTTTCCATCCATCTTTTTCTGCCTATCCAATTCAGGGTTGTGCGGGGCTGGAGCATTTCCAGCAGCCATAGGGCGAGAGTGGGGGTACACCCTGGACAGATTGTCAGTCTGTCGTAGCACTAATACAGAGAGACAGACAACCATTCACGCTCACATTCACACCTATGGGCAATTTGGAATCACCAATCAGCCAAACCCCACTAACTGCATGTCTTTGGATTGTGGGAGGAAGCCGAAGTAGCGGGAAAGACTCCGCAAAGACACCGGGAGAACATGCAAACTCCACCCAGACCGACCTTCTTGCTGTGAGGCAACAATGCTAACCACTGTTAGCATTGTTGCCTCGCTAAGCAGCTGGTTTAATTTCTCTTTGTGATATTTGATTTTTTTTTCGTTATGTATAAAGTTTCTGTCTCAAGCTCACTTTCCTTCCTCCTGAAGCCATTCAGCATCCCTGATAGCTATTTAATGATACATCTATTGCTTCCAAATCACTGATTTAAACTTCGCAGTGAATTTTTATTATATTTAAATTTTTATAGACTCTGACTTTACACCAGCAAATGTGTTTTGCAGGTCTTGGTGGCCTCGCTCTCTCTCACTTGATCCACTTTCTTTCCTTAATCAGAGTAAAACGTCTCCTTTCTTTATTATTTCAAGACACGCACTGAGCCAATTACCTAATCATTATGGCAAGGCAGGTGGTGCACTAATACAAGATAATAACACACCTTGGGCATTCAGAGCCATCGTGCAGCTCAGGGCTTTTCGGAAACATTGCACAGTTCTGCGCAGCCCTAATTGGGTTGTGGAACATGGGGAGGAATAGGGAACACAGAAAATGATCATGGAAAGGAAAAGCTGTTAAAACTTTTTCACCTTCATTTTATTGGGGGAATTAAATGGCCATTAGTCATTAAAAAAAAGGAAAAAGAAAAACTACAGTTGTTGATGAAAGCTTATAATCCCCTGTTTGCAGACACTGTGATAAAAGGGGAGGTGTGAGCGTAATGTTAGATTTACGCCTCTTTATTTGTTTTCCTAGATTAAAAAAAACGTAACAATTAACCACCTCTAATCATTTCTAATTGATCTCTGATGGCAAAAAAAGCTATTTCTATCATTTTCTTCAGCGCACACATGTTGAGGCTGATGTTTCACATGGAAGTGGAAGACGCCACAAAGAGCAGAAGACGGAGGTTTTGCAATCTGCATGAGCAAAAATGTGAAGTATATAAACGCATGGGTTTATGGCACATGCAGTAGGATTTATTTCCATTTCTAATCCACAGGGAGATAGAATGGGGGAAAAGATTGCTACCAAATCAATCAAATGCATTTATTAAATAGTTCCATACATGCAAATTGTAACCTCGGGTCCATCAAGATAGACGGGACTCTTCCACGATAGCTGTGGCGATGAACACAACCCTGGAAATGCGTGTATCTTTCCAGAAACCCCAATGTACCGGCTGCACATGTTTTCCTGTGTCCTATTTTCTGACTGTCAGTCGATAAATACATCCCCTGAATGCAGGATGAGGGAAGAGCGAACGCTGTCTCACACTGCATGCACCTGGAAACCGAATGGAAAAACAGATTTAGAATGGAGAATTTGGCCCAAAAATGGACATTTTCGATCTCCGGAATGAAACGTACGCAGCTTCCCCCGCTGAGCTGGACCAACACCAAGGGCAGTTTCTTTCTTTTTGTAAAAAAAAAAATCATATTCACGAGCAGCTTTGGGATGCTCAGTCCTTGCTATTGTTACTGGAAGGACTTTAAGTTCTGATGATCAGTGCAAGGTGACATTTGAGACTCCGCTATCAAAACACGAATCATGCGTGCTTATCTCAAAAATAACATTTGACAAGTGAGGGATCCAGGGGCGAGCATTCGCTGGCTGCCGGTGGGAGTGCTCGTGTCACGGTGAATGTGCTTTACCATGAAAGCAAACTGCCAGTCAAGAGTGTCAGAAGTAGTTTACTTCCATTAAAGCCTCCCTCTGCCCGAGTCACATATCTGATATTCATAGAAACAACATTTAACACACCCTTTCACCAAGATGTGGCGTCTTTCTTCCCTTCATCGTGATAGCACCTCCGTAGGGCAAGATGCTGTGTTTCTGCCCCTGTTTTTGACTGACATGGTGGTTATGAGCAATGATAGCTGCCAGGGCTCCGGGGGAGCGTCTAAATGAACTGACACTGGCAGCGTGAAGACACCTTGCGCCAAATCCACTGACAACATTATTATACTAAAGGACTTAATACAGGATGATGAGGCCGGGAGAATCAATGTGATTGATGCGCAGCACTCTTAATTTCTCACGTTTTATTTACGACGCTTGCTCAGAGGGCTTGTTGTGAACGTTGCCACTTGGAAGAGGTGATGTCGCTGAATTATGCTGGCCGCTTATGCACTTTCAGCTTCGCCGTACACAGAGGAAATTAGAGCTATACAGGAAGTAAAGCACAATGCCCGGCACCAGTTTGTAGTCATTTAGGGAAATGTCACTCCTGAGCAGCCTAAAGCCAGCAGCACAAGCAAACATGGCAGTTGGGCTGGTTGTCTGTGCCAGGACAAGCCGGTGTACTCCTAGTCTCAAGCCTGGATAAATGGGAAAGGTTGTCTCAGAAAGGGCATTTGATGCAAAAACCAATTCAGGAGGAGATTTCCATGCAGGGAACGGTGCAAATCTGCTCTTGCATGAAGACAAAGGAGGAGGAAAGAGGGGAAGGTGTGTTCAAGGCCACAGAGAAGATTCATGGATGTAGTGAAGGAGGACATGCAGAGGGTTGGTGTGACAGAAGAAGAAGATGCAAGGGATAGGGTGAGATGGAGGCAGATGATCCTCCGTGCCGACCCCTGAAGGGAGCAGCCGAAAGAAGGAGATTCCAATCCATCCACTGGCTGAAGCCTATGCCTGCTGACACTGGATGAGAGGCGGGGGACACCCTGTAAAGGTCGCCGGTTCATCACAGGGCTATAACACAGACAGACAACCACACACCCTCGCATTTACAAGGCCAATTAAGAAACACCAGTTTAGATAACAAGCATGTCTTTAGGCTGTGGGGGGAAACTGAGGGACGCGCAGGAAGTCCTGAGCCGACCAGGAGGTTTGAACCAAGGAGAGAGACTACCTTCCAAAAAACCCCAAAATATTGGATTGGCAGCTTTTCAGCACAGTCTTGCTAACATCAGACAAACAGCAGTGATCACATATCTTAACTTTAGCTTTCACGCTGGGAAACACAAA